>NC_061118.1:110324654-110378748 GCF_002878395.1 Capsicum annuum | reverse complement strand
CCCCCCCCCCCGGGTACACCAGTCCCCCCACCCCACCTCGGCCTTCAACCTGCCGCCGCCCGGTCTCCAGCCGCCAATTCGGTCTCTAACAGGCCGAAACTCCGTCTGCAACCGCTACGCCGTCTCCAGCAGCCGCAGCTCCAAGCGAAATCCGGTGACTTCTAACCTTTGTTATTTCGTTATTTCGTATTGCATTTTATTTCATTATTTCATATTCCATCCTTATTGCATTTTATTTCATTATTTCATATTCCATCCTTAGTATTTTGCTCGTAGTAGCCCCTGTACCTTGTCTGCTGCCTGTTGTTGCTGTTGCTGTGGTCGTTTCTTAGTTTTATTTCGGGAATATTACTTTGAATGTGTGTGAGCTTTGTATTTCCTTGCTGCTGCTTGGATACTGTCACCGGGTTCATCTTTATATTTTCCTATACTGTCGGGTAGTTGTGGCTGTGGGTGGTAATGGGTGGATAGGGTCATGTCCGAGGGGATTGGGGCGTAGGGCCGTGGTGGGGGCGGGGGATGGGGAGAGGGCGGGAGTGGGCGGGAGGCCAAGGTTGGGCCGAGGGGGAGGTAGTGGGGGGCGTGTGGATAGCGACGGTAGGCTGAGGGTTGGGTCTTGGAATATAGGGACCCTTCAGGGTAAGTCCGTAGAGCTTGTGAAGATTCTTAGGAAGAGGAGGATCAACCTTGCGTGTGTCCAAGAGACCAAGTGGGTAGGGTCTAAGGCTAGGGATGTGGATGGTTACAAGCTGTGGTACTCTGGGAGCGAGAGGCGTAGGAATGGAGTTGGCATCTTAGTAGATGAAGAGCTTAGAGGTCAGGTAGTGGAGGTGAAGAGGATCAACGATAGGTTGATGACTATTAAGTTGGTCATTCGGGGGTTTACCCTGAACGTGTGTAGTGCTTATGCGCCGCAAATGGGAGCGGAGGGGGAGGAGAAGATGCGGTTCTGGGAGGCTTTGGAGGAGGTGGTGAGAGGCGTGCCCAGTTCGGAGAAGATTGTTGTAGCAGGGGATTTCAACGGGCACATCGGGGCGCTACCGGGAGGCTTTGGGGATGTGCATGGTGGTTTTGGTTTTGGTTTTGGAGAGAGAAATGAAGAGGGGCGACCCTATTGGAGTTTGCGAGGGCCTTTGGGCTGGTGGTGGTGAACTCGGGCTTCCCGAAGAAGGACGAGCACCTGATCACTTTTCGGAGCGCGATAGCCAGGACCCAGATTGACTTTTTGTTGCTTAGGAAAGGGGATAGGGCGTTGTGTAAGGACTATAAAGTCATCCCGAGTGAGAATCTCTCGACCCAACATAGGCTTTTGATTATGGATTTGGGTATAAAGAAGAATAGAAAGAGGAGGAGTAAGGAGTGTAGACCGAGAATTAAGTGGGGCGGCTTGACGCCAGTGAATGCGTGGGAGATAGGGGAGAGGTTGGCGGGCAAGAGGGTGTGGAAGTGTAGGGGGGACGTGGATAGTATGTGGGACAGGGCGGCAAGGTGCATCAGGGAGAATGCAAGGGAGGTGTTGGGTGTTTCTAGGGGCCGGGCCGGTCACCATCGGGGGGATTGGTGGTGGAATGAAGAGGTGGAGAAGAAAGTGGAGACCAAGAAATAGGCGTATGCTAAGTTGGTGGAAAGTAAGGACGAAGAAGAGAAGCGGGTAAACAGGAAAGAGCACAAGCTAGCGAGGAAGGAGGCGAAGTCAGCGGTCACGGCAGCTAAGACGGCCGCTTTTGAGAGCTTGTATGCAGGGTTACAGGGGAAAGGAGGGGAGAAAAAGTTGTTTAGACTCGCTAAGGCTAGGGAGAGGAAGGGTCGTGACCTCGATCAGGTGAGGTGCATTAAGGGGGAGGACGGTAGAGTGTTGGTGGAGGACGGCCACATAAAGAAGAGATGGCAGTCGTACTTTCATAGGCTCTTGAATGACGAGGGGGACAGAGCTATTGTGTTAGGGGAACTAGAGCACTCAGAGGAGTGTCGGGATTTTAGCTATTGTAGACGTTTTAAGGTAGAAGAGGTTAGACAGGCAGTCCGCAGGATGCATAGGGGTAGGGCGACGGGGCCGGATGAGATACCGGTGGAGTTTTGGAAGTTCGTTGGAGAGGCTGGTGTAAGGTGGTTGACTGGATTGTTTAATGAAATTTTCAGGACGGCAAAGATGCCCGAGGCGTGGAGGTGGAGTACCATGATCCCTCTCTATAAGAATAAGGGGGACATTCAGAGTTGTAATAACTATAGGGGGATTAAGTTATTGAGTCACTCTATGAAGATCTGGGAGAGAGTGGTCGAGGTGAGGCTGAGACGGATAGTGTCTATCTCAGAAAACCAGTTCGGATTTATGCCCGGCCGCTCGACGACGGAGGCAATCCACCTGGTACGGAGGTTGGCGGAGCAGTATAGGGAAAGGAAGAAGGATCTGCACATGGTGTTTATCGACCTGGAAAAGGCTTACGACAAAGTCCCCAGGGAGGTGCTTTGGAGATGCTTGGAGGTGAGGGGAGTACCGCAGGCATATATCAGAGTAATTAAGGATATGTATGAGGGAGAGAAAACCCAGGTGAGGACGGCGGGAGGAGACTCAGAGCATTTCACTGTCCGGACAGGATTGCATCAGGGATCTACTCTTAGTCCCTTTTTGTTTGCGTTAGTAATGGATGTGTTGACGCGGCGTATTTAAGGGGAGGTGCCGTGGTGTATGCTCTTTGCAGACGATGTAGTTCTGATAGATGAGACTCGAGGGGGTGTAAATGACAAATTAGAGATGTGGAGGCAAACTCTTGAGTCTAAAGGGTTCAGGGTGAGCAGAAGCAAGACAGAGTATGTGGAATGTAAGTTTAATGACGTGAGGCGGGAGAACGAGGTAGTAGTGAAGCTGGAAGCACAGGAGGTATGTAAGAGGGATAAGTTCAAGTATCTCGGGTCCGTGATCCAGAGTAACGGTGAGATTGACGAGGATGTCTCGCACCGTATTGGGGCGGGATGGATGAAGTGGAAACTCGCGTCGGGGGTGCTGTGTGATAAAAAGGTGCCGCCCAAGCTTAAAGGCAAATTCTATAGGGTGGTAGTCCGTCCGGCCTTGCTGTATGGAGCGGAGTGTTGGCCAGTTAAGAACTCCCACATCCAAAAAATGAAGGTGGCAGAAATGCGGATGTTGCGCTGGATGTGTGGACTGACTCTAGGGGATAGAGTTCGGAATGAGACTATCCGGGAGAAGGTTGGTATGACTTCAGTGGAGTGTAAGATGCGGGAAGCACGATTGAGATGGTTCGTACACGTGAAGAGGAGGGGCATGGATGCCCCGGTCCGTAGGTGTAAGAGGCTAGCGTTGGATGGTTTTAGGCGGGGTAGGGGTAGGCCGAAGAAGTACTGGGGTGAGGTGATTAGGCGGGACATGGAACAGTTACAGCTCACCGAGGACATGACCCTAGATAGGAAGGTCTGGAAGACGCGAATTACGGCAGAAGAGTAGGGCCAGATTGGGTCGCTAGTGTAGGGAGTTACTTGGTGGGTTTTTTTTTTTTTTTCGTTATGATTCCGTATTCAGTGTTCCATGCTTATTACGAATCTGTGTGCTTTCCGCTGCTTTCCTCTGTTTTATATTCCTTATGGGTGCCGTATTTATGTTATGTCATCTGCTTCTGTGCTTTACTATGTGTTTGTGTGATATCTTGTGCCTTGAGCCGGGAGTCTTTCGGAAACAGCCTTTCTACTTCATCAGAGGTAGAGGTATGGACTGCGTACATCTTACCCCCCCAGACCCCACTAAGTGGGAATACACTGGGTTTGTTGTTGTTGTTATAAATGAGAGCAGATCACTAGGCATTTGGCCTTGAAAACTATAAGCATCCACATTTATTCCCTTAAAGGTTAAAAATAAATAAGGATGATTCTAATTTAGAAAATTCCTTAATATATTTGAGTAACTTCAACTAAATATTTCCTTGGTTAGTGCTTTGAGGGATATGCCTAAATATGCAAAAATACTTGAAAGACATTGTGGCTGGTAGGAGATTACATATATAGTTGGATACTTTTGCACTCACTGAAGAGTGTAATTCATAGGTCTTAGCAAGCTATCTCAAATGTTCAAAGACCTCAGGGTTTTACATTATGCATAAGAATTGGGAAAATCAAGGCTGGACATGCATTATTTCATCTTAGGACAAGTATCAACCTGATTCCCTTATAAATGTTTCAACACTCTTGAGAGAGACACCTCTAACCACCATCACACTACCGTATGAAATTAGTCTCACGTATAAGTAGAGGGAATAAAAAAGAATGTGCTCATCAAGGTAGGTAAGTTTATGATTCCTATTAACGTTAATATTTTTGAAATTTAAAGTAAATGAGTAGCTAACGATTATCTTGGAATTCCTATTCATTGCTACAAGTGGAGCACTAATAGATGTTGTTATGATCCATTTTTTTAAAAGTCAAAATTATTCCATAACTTCGTGGAGGAAAAAGAGTCTATTTGATTTAATTTTCAGAAATATTTTTAAGGAAAAATAGAGTCACCAATTAATTTTTTGGGAAATTAAGAAAACCATTTTAACAAAGGAAATTTTGAAAGAAAATCTCTTATTAAAGTGTAACCAGAGAGTAGGTAAGAGTTCAAATATAATTGAAAGAAGGTGTTAGGTACTTTTGAAAATACACCAAGTATGGTTTCCGATGGATTAAACTTATTTGGCTAATTTGAAAATCATGAGTTATTTGGAAAATCTCATTAAAAAATCTTGAATTAATCTGAAAGTACTATTTCAAATAAATAAAATTTATTTGACTAATACCTGTAATTTTATTCGTACTAATAAAATAAACTAAACATCAAAGTTAAAAAGTAATTCTAACTTTAATAATTTTATATAAATTAAGAATTTGGGATAAATAGCTAACTCAATTTCTTAAAGATGGATTTCATCTATGAGTAACTATGAACGGATATAAATAAATCCTCAAGTTACTCTATAAGCTTAAGTTTGCTTGGATAGAGGAATTAAAAAAATAAAACGAATAATAAACTTATTCCCTGAGAATTCATCTAGATTAATTAAATTAAATTATAAACAAACAATCAAATTAATTACAAGAAAATAAAGGAAATAAAGAAAAAACCTTGCGATTTAGGCCACTTTTTGGCCCATTTCAGATCTATCCAGGTTTTGGGCCTATTGTATTGGACCTTTTTTCCTAGACCTTTTTCATTTGTATATGATAGCCGTTATCCATTGAGTTTTTCTGTATATATAGTGTATACCAATACGCCAAACCTGCATATTAATTCCATTCTTCGTGAACACCATATATTAGAGTATATCTTCTATTTATAAGGCATATATTCTCAATATAGCAATGTATATATATGCATACCAACCCTGTTCTCTGAGTATTAGACCATTTATTGGACTGTTATTGAGGATTTTGACTTGAAGATGATATAGGCCTCTTTGGCCCATTGAGAAATTCAGAGAATAAAGTCCGTTGGGACTCAATCCGTTGTCATATTCATCAAGAAAAATATATAGATTAGAATTTGTTCAAATTGTACTAATATAACTAGTCAAGAAACAACATGTAAATTTTTTATTCATATATATCCATCGTTAAATCTAGAATTGATTTGTAAGGAGCAAAAGGATTTAGTAATTTCAAGACAACATTGGATTTTAAACAACAATTGCTATATGTATATCGAAGACAGATAAAATACAGTAGCATGTTTCTTTCAATAACTATCTCGACAAGGAAACCAATACTAAGCAAATACCAGAGAAGAGAGAAAGGGAATTATAATTAAGAGTTTAACTGAACAAATGAAATTTAAAAATAGTAAAAGATTGTGCTAGGCTATGTCAAACCAATTTCAATCACCTTGAGACCTCAAATTAAAACCTACAGAAATGAAAACAGACCACAAAGAAGACGAGTTTTGTTCCTAGTTTCAAACATAAGCAATCCAAATAGGAAAAATTCTCAGAACATTCAATAAAATGTGTATGTCCAAAGTTGAAAACTTCCGATCATATCTCATTATAGAAACTAATTTCAACTATCCACTAACAACGTTAGTTCTTCATATCTTAAATAAGAATAATAAAGTTGTCGTAATGTATGGATTCAAAGAAAAAAACTTCTAAATTTCATCATCCTCCAAGAAAAAAAAATTCATACCACAAAGTAACACTTGATCAAAGAGAATACCAAAAAATAGCGATTCAAAACAAGAAGGAATGAAGAAAAACAAACGTAAATCTATAGAAACCAAATTTAGATTATAAATATAACAATACTCTTTAAGCTAAAACAATGAGAGAAATGAAAGGTTAAATATATTTATTTGAAGAAATGGTCAATTGACTAAAATGAGACAATAACTTAAGATATATAGGACTACATGTTAACACTAAAAGAAAACATCATAAGATGAAAAAATTAACTTTGTGAATCACAGTATCAACTCAAGAAATCAAACATAAAACCTATAGCTTTCAAAAAAGACTTCTACAGCACATAATCACATCATTACAAAAAATTCTCTACTTACAAGAAGAAGAAGTAGCAGAAATAATGATGGACTTAAAAAAAAGGTGTCCTACCTATTACGGAGCAACAAAAGGGGATGACATATCAATGATGACTTCACCACTCTCCTTAACTTTAAAAGAGTAAAAAAGTAAACTTGAGCAAGAATTCTCACAACTCGAAGGCTGGAGACCAAAGTCCAAAATCCCCAAGTAAAGAGAATTTTTAGCCCTTTTTGGTTTGGAAAAAACAATTATCCAAAAGTCAAAAGGGAGGAGCTTATATAGAAAACCAACATTCTTGAGGAATTTCTGATGTGGAATAGAGAATTTCAAAGGTATATTAGGAATTTAGTTGAGGGATAAAGTCTGAGGAGATGGAAATTATTCTATTCAGTCAGTATGAATTTGAATTTCAAATTGAAAAGAGGATAAGGTTTGGATATTTTGAGAGAATTTCATGGAATTTGATTTGTGTACCAACCTATGTGCCTAGCACTTGCCTTTGGTATGAATCAACAAAGAGAAGACAAAATAAGCCTCAAATTTAGAGTTGTTGCTCATCGATGATACTTTTATCACCATTTTATTATCAACTGTTATTGTTGTTAAAGTCAATGCTATATAGTATTACTGTTGGTTGAACATTGTGGTTTGTTTACATATAGTATGGCTGAGCTGGATACTGGTTATTTGTGTCGTAACTAGAGTCGATACCATTGTTTTGTTGTTGATTGGTTGTACATCATTTTTATTGTATAGGTAAAGAGAAAAAATAGGGTGTGATGGTGGATCTGGTTAGACTATAGGCTGGGATTGGTTTGTAAGAAGGCTGGCACAATGGGTATTAGGTTGGACAGGGTTACTGGGTAACTCGACCCAACTTTTAAAATAAAATAGAAAAGGGAGTGGGTAAATTAAAAGATTTTTGGATTATCTTTTAAATAACCCCAATTAGTTTTGTATTATCCAACATTATTCGATTTTTGGCCAAATTAAAAATTAATTGATCCATTGTATTGCATTTGTGGCCAATTTAATTTCAATTATGGCTAAATTTAATAACTTTGGCTAAATTCAATAGCAATATGATATGAATTAAGAATCAATTTAATCTTGAGTTTCTTAATTTAATAAAATCCAACAAATATTTCCCAAGTAAATATTTTTTGAAAATAAATTATAGTTTGATCAAGGTTTTACCAATTTGACTTCATTTTTTTGTGATAAACCTTGATTAGATTATAATTTTTATAAAATAATTATTTAAATGACCAAATTATATGATCTTGCATATATGAATATAAAAATATATAATTCCAACTTAAAATGACAAAATAACCTAAATAGATATTTTTGAAAAGTTTTTTATCGGATAAAATAAATGTTACAATTATTTAAAATCGAAGAAACTCATAATTAAACTTAATAATGGAGGAAAAAATTAGGTGTCAACAATTTTCCTCTCCCTTTGGGCAGGATGAATGCAAATAACCATGGCCAAAGGAAATTTGATATCCCTGATTTTTTTTTGACCATAAAATAATTTCTCGAAAGAGGTTATCTTTCGCATGAGTTTTTAAGGAGTTATGGTCAGACCTCGATATTGAGTTTGCTACATATCTCATGTTATATAAGAATTCAGGCTACTTGTAATTCCAAATGCTTGATTTTAGTCATGATTTTCAATGAATTTACAACCTGTACCATTTTCAAATTTTTGTAAAACCAACAAGCTTGGAAATATGAGGATTAGGGAGAGGTTGGAATGATCAAGTCTTCAACAAAGGGCGTAGCCTACATATTTTGGAGATTCTAGGAATTAGACTGCTTATAGTTTGTCTCGATAGATAAAAAAGATAGTCACTTATTTTAGATGAACTTTGGTTTGGAATGAGTGAAAAATACATCAAGTTATGGAAAAGAATCTTGCATATATCTCAATCATGAATATGGGGCCTCTTTACACTCATATCTGAGAGCTACACGGACCTAATTTCCAAAGCTCTAGGTGTGTTATCACCCTAATTTTAAAGAAGTGGAAGATTATCTCTAGTATGAGTTTAGAAATGCCTTGGAGGTAAAACTAAAACCAAAAACATCCTAAAATACCCATATGCATTTTGATAAGGTATGGTTTGATAATGGTGAAAGTCGTCCTTCAGCTCAAGTCCAGAGAGTTTGATGTCCCTATTCAAACTATGTCCTAGTTTGCTACTAAGAAAAAATTTCACGTTGTGCTACATCCTTTGTGAGTCATGGACACCTATCATTTGTATTTAAGAATTAAATTCTTTTGGATTCTCTCAACAACATCTCAAACAAAATGGTTAGTTGTAAATGTAGCATGACACAAACATCATTTGCAAACCATGTAATGTTGAGATTGTTGATGAATAAATTTCCATACCCTATTTTTAAAATATTAATACACTTTTAATGGTGTGACAAACTAATGTGTACCAGTAAAAGGTGGATGACCTATCTTAAATATTTTTTGCAACTTAGAATGGGGTAATAGCCCAACATGCCTCATTCGAAAGAGGACAACCTATCTTAAATGTTTTGTGCCATATTGAATGGGGTGATGGCCCAATGTGTCTCGTTGAAAGGAGGATGATCCATGTATTTCAGTGAAAGTTGGATGGCATATCTTAAAAGTAGCGTGCCACTTTAAATGGGATAATGGCTTAACATGTCTCATTGAAAGGAGACAGAACAACTTATCTTGAAAGTAACATTCTACGTTGAATGTGGTGACGGTCCAACATGTCTTACTAAAAGGTGGACAACCTATCTTGAATGTAACATGCCACTTTGAATGGTGTGAAGTCCAAACGTGTTTTATCAAAAGGTGGATGACCTATATTGAATGGAATGTGTCATGTTTAATGGGGTGATGACCCATCATGTCTAACTAAAATGAGGATGACCCATGTGTCTCATTAAATGGTGGATGACTTATTTTGAAAGTGACATGCTACTTTTAATGCGGTGATGGCCCAATGCCCCTACTAATCACTTGCACTAAACTTATTAAAAGCAAATGCAATGAAAGGGAAATTGTACAGACCTTTTTTTAATATGCCAAACTGAAGGAGGTAAAAATCCATACTATAGTAACATATCACTTTAAAGTAGGTGATGATCCGTATAATAACGTGTAACTCTAAAGGAAATGATAGTCTATAACATAATAACATGCCAATCTGAAGAAGGTGAGGGTCCATAAGATATAATATGTTGCTATGAAGAAGGTTATGATCCATATAATAACGCTCCACTTTGAAGAAGGTGAGAATCCATTACTGATAACACTCGACTTACACATCAATTTATATGCAAGGCGGTCGTCATTAATATATTTACCCAACTACGGAGTTGGGGTCGAATTCATAAGGAACAATGTGTGTGGTGATCAAATTGGTTTGAAATGATAGATACAAGTTAAATTCAAACAAGTGGTACAAAAAGATAAAATGAGGTATAGGTTTCTTTACTGATGTTTCTTTTTGGGTGTTTCCAGTATAAATTCGGGGCTATGAATAATTAGAGTTTTAACAATTAAGCACAGATATTGGGATTATGTACTACTAAGGGAGTGATGTGTGGGAGTTAGTCATAAACATCAATTTAGTAAATCAAATATGGGTAGACTTGATAATAGATTTCGAAGCTAGTATTTCAACAAAACAACAAACTTTCACCCATTGATTCTTTTGAATACCTAATAGGTGTGTTCAATAATTGGTAACCACAATCTAAATCTAGGCATCCCTATTTTTAGAATGATACCTATGGAATAGTTAACCTCATATTAGCCCTTATGTCTAAGATAGTGAAAATTTAGCAAACTATACATAGAATTGTCTATCATTGCTTTGGTCTCCACATCCTTCTTTCGAGGATGATACGAATTCCTAAAGTTCACCCGAAAACCTTCTTTCAAAGATGGCCTTGAACTTTCTAGAGTTTGAAGCTTTCATTCATTAAACCCATATAGGTATTTGGGGCTTTCACCCATTAAATCCCAACCAAAATAGCATAGCAATAATAAAATCCATAAACTTGAACTACCAAATAGATGCTAACAATAACTATCAAAACACACTTTAACCCCTATTCACAGATAACCCTAAGAGGGAGATTTAGCTACACATAAGATAAATAAGCATAGATATACCTATAATCTCTAAGGACTTGAATTGTTGAAGACTTAAGTGAATGTTACATCAAACTTGGTTCTCCCACAATATCAACAATGGAACTGAGCAAATCTTCCACTTAGAAAGTCTCCAATGTATTCTTCACCAAATTTTATACAATATTTTCTTCTCCAAAAATGGAGGCTATGAACTACGCTAACACAAAAACCTGATAATTTGGGGAAGATGGAATTATTCTATCATAGTAGGGTTTGAGTCAATTTTGTCAAAATAGGATCAGCATGTGCAATTACGGTTTTGACCTTGGGCTGAAATCCTTTACGAGGACATAATCGTGTAGGTCTGGCTGTGACCATGGCTACGCAACCACGGTTTGCCTCCGGGACTACAATTAATTGACCATCCTTGAGTGTCGCGACTGCAATACCTGAGGCCCTTCTATTTCAGGTCTGCAACTGTACTTTCTTGCTCCCTTTTTGATCATTTTGAGCTCCAATTCACATCCTTCCAGCCCTTTAAGTCTATGCCTACAAAAAGTGCATATTAGTGCATCTAATCGCAATTATGTCTTATTAATTCATCCATGTCAAGGTAATGCGCACGAAAAATGAGTGTGATTGAGTGGTAAACTCACCACTCATCAACACCCCCAACTTAAAGTGTTTGATTGTCCTCAAGAAACCACTACCTCTTATCATGAGACAGTTATTTAAGCCCAACCTTTATTCCTTAAAGATCACAATGACCTCGACTTTAATCGTAACCACAAATAACTCATTGCACATAGGCTAAAGCTAACTTCGCTACATCCTTCCTTATAAAATACTTAAACCAAGGCTACATAGGGCTTCCAAGAGAGATCAAGCACAAAAACCAATACTCTAGATATGACTTGCTCTTGATAATACTTAAGCTTTACTCCAATTGCCTTATTGCCAGAAGATGACACGATCACCCACCTTAACTTATTTCACATGCCATCCTCATAAGAAAAAGAATTCCTCATCTCAAGCTACAAAATATGCAATAAGGAATTTTAAGTGCACAAATTCTCTCTCATACACAAAATAAATCTCAATGCAACAAATGTTATACCATAGGATTGCCCCTATTTTCAATCGCCACTACAAAAAAAGTGAATGGTTGGAGATGTCAAAGAACTTTCTAAAATTGTAATGTTGGTTTGAGTTCGGGTAGGATATTGTTTAGGGACAACATGGCTACTCCCTTTATTGAACATCAACATCACACTTTTCAATCTTCCTTTTTGATTATTGGACACTCTCATTTGTTTTGTCTAAATAACATAAGTTTGCAAAAGATGAATGCAAAAAGCTCGCCACTCATGGCATGGAAAAACTTACTAAGGAGTGTCAATTGTCCCTTCCACGAGAAAAAATTAGAGTATTTATCATTATTTATAAGTAAATAATTTGTGGATCTACAAAAGTAGAAAAAGATTTGTTACAAAGTCGCTCTCGTCCATGCTTTTGATTTTTGAAAACTTTTAGACGGAGGAAGTTGTTTGTGTTGCAATAGAACTATGCACAATTTACTAAACTAGGGCTATAATGAAAGCCTTAATCCCACATTTAGGCTTAAAATGGGCAAGCTAGCCATATGGATACTCAGACTTCGTCAATGGTGCATAATGTGACCCTAGTTTTAACAAAATAAAATGACACGATTACTTAGAATTCTCCTTCATCTATGCCTCAAACTAAAAACATGACCCTTTACCCTTAAGAATGTCTTCAATCATTCTATCATAGGTTAAGACAAGTCATGCATCAGCAAGATCAAAATTAAATTAAATTACAAGAACACTAAAATTAAAAAAAAGCATGATAATCCATAAATCGTGGGTACCATCAGAGTACCCAAAAATGTTGTATCTCAAAACAAAGTAAAAATCGTATCCAAAAAGGATCCCAAAATATTATCAAAAGACAACCCAAATGCATCCAAATAACTTAAATATAGGGACAGGCTACCCCCAAATTTAACAAGATATGAGTAAAGGGTGTTTCCTAGATCAGCCTCATTATCTCTGGTATACCCTACATCATCAGCACGAGACCTGTCAGCAAGGGCTCAATCATCACTCTCACTCCTCAATATAGGTAGATGTTCTTTAGTTTTGAGCACCTTAAAGATGCCTTTTACCCCTCTCCACATCTTGGTGAAGAACTTTTCTCTCTACTTTTCCCTCTTCAATATCTTTTTGAATGACTCCTAGAGATTCTTGTATGATATTGCTAAACGGAATATGTTCTTTCAAATTTGGTAACCTTGGCACCTTGGTTTGTTAACTCCTCCTGATATATTTCATAGTCAGACTAAGCCACATATGAATGGCAAGTTGTGGAGGATTTTCCTGGGGTAGCCCTGGAGCATGTTCCCGATTGGTAAAAATTTTGTCAAAGAATTCTGGGAACTTTATTAGGGCTCTATCCATAGAGATACTCCTTTCTAGGAATAGCTTGGACCTTGAAAATTCATTGTAACACTGGTTGTGGCTTTTCGGGGATATGGGTCTGATATCTTTTGAGTCTTCCATTTTGTAACTAATCACCTATATGGACATACTTCAAACTATTTTTATTATTTAAAAAGCAAAACTTATGTTAAATTAGTAATAAAAGTGTTTGTGGCAATTCCATAGGATATTTAATGGTGAAAAGCAGGTGAGCAGAAGTTTCAATTTCAGCAGATAGTAGTCTTCAGGTGTAGCGACCATGAAGTATTTACTCTTATTGTTCTTCAACGATCGTGGTCAACAGGACCATGATCGCGATACCTGAGACCATCATCAACAGTTCTGCCCTGCTCAGGATTTCCGCAGTTAACACCAACTTTGTTTTCCAACTAGGCACATAATCATCATAATAATATAAAGTAAGCCCATCTTGTGTAATTTTAGTCCCCTTCCCAAACTTGAACGAGTTCACCTTGAACTCTTTCGGGCATTGAATGAAGATATACTTTACACGCCTATTTCAACCATGTTAAGTTAAAATATGGATACTCAAGACTTTCCTAAATGGAATGTAAATATCCTACAGCTGCTAACCGCAATAATAAATAAAACAAACATAGTTTTGTCATTGTAAAAACTAATTTATGCCACTGTTCAATCTACATGTCCCAGGCTTATAATGAAAATAAAATTTAGGGAGTTTGGGATGACATACCGAATAAATGATGCAAAAAGGTTGAGATGAACTCTTGGATACTTTACACAATGCCAGTAGCTAGGAGATTTTTGAGAGAATTTTGAGAATAAATGCAAGAGAAAAAATGTCAGTTGGATGGTCACTTAAACTAGTTTGACCGCGATTGCTATAATTGTTCTGCTATCTCATACTCGTAGCATCCGTGATCATATTGCACAGACTTTAGTCGCTCTGCACTTAGTTATTCAGGCCAACATGCCACTTTCCCAACTCTCTTTTTCCTGGATCATTCTCAAAAAGCTACAAAAATAAAATCTACTCTGTTATTGCATAAAATAAAGTATATGTGCCACTTTTTGTGGCATAATGGGTTGCCTCTCATTGAGCGCTTAGCTTAATTTCTTAGAAAGATGCCTTTGATAATCCTCATTTGTGCCTCCACTTAGAGGATTTAAATGCTTTGCCCAACTTTTAATCATTCTATCTTTGAGGTTCTTTGGACAAAAAGGGGGCATGAGAATGCATGTTCTATCATGCCACTTCAAAGACTTAAAACTTTTACCTAATTTGACATCGAACTTTTGGTTTGGTGCCCTGGGTAAAAGTGAGCATATAAATACGCCATTCCTTGTGCTTTTGAAGTTGAGCATCTTGTCCATTGATGGATTGGGTTCTATGTGCTTCATTGGAATATCGAAGTCCAAAATGTAGAAATCATTCTTTATCTTCCCGCAGCCCATTATTTAACTCAGTGAATCGATTCTTATCACATTCTCGAGGTGCAATGTTTAAAATTGGGGAGAATAAAATCCAATCCCTTGTCTTAGAATTATTTCCTCCAAAGTATCTTTACCCTAAAATGAGCTAGGGTTGTCATAAGAAATTTACTTTATTTTTCCTTGAGACTCTAGCACCATTCCTTCTATTATGGCTTCTTCTTCCTTATATGATATGGATGATTAGGGAGCTGCCGAAGAGTCTTCACTACCAAGATCATCATCATAGCTTGGTTTCTCGTCTTGACCAATCTCCTCTTGGGTAATGGTCATGGTAATGATAGTTTTAAGCTTTTCTTCTTCACCTAATACCTCTTTCTTGACATTTGTCCATTCTTGATGTATGTGCTCTAGGGCCTCCTTCGTTGCTTCCAACTGATCCAAACTGTCTTGTAATCTTAGGTCACAGCTATTGGACTAGGTATCTTGCTCTTCCTTCTTCTCTTTATAATACCTATCAATCTCACAAAAAAACTAGCAACTTGAATAGTATAATGACTGAGAAGGAATATGGACAATCACTCTAATGTCTATCTCGATCACTATACAAAGAGCACCTATACTCCCTATAGGATTGATATGATTAATCCATCTCTCTTAGGGGAGCATATTCACAATCTCTCCTGAAGTGTGGTATATCGTTATATGGATATGGATCGTCAAATAGGACTTCCAACTACCAACATCATATTTGTTGGAAGTTGCCATAGAAAAAATAAAAATAAAAATAAACTAAACACTACCTACAAAAGAAAATCACAAACAAATATATACAAGCGTGAATTCAAGAAAGTAACTAAAATTCCAAACTAACTTAACACGCCAAATTGTTCCCCGACAATGGCGCCATTTTTGATAGCGCTCAACATACAGGTTAATTTAAGTTTAAAGGGGTCATCACAAATATATTTACCAAACTTTGGAGTCAGAGTCAAATCCACGAGAAAAAATGTGAGTGGCTATAAAATTAGTTTGAAATGATAGATACAAGTTAAATTCAAACAAATGGTACAAAAAGATAAAATAGGGTATAGGTTCCTACACTAATATATTTTTTGGTTTTTTTAGTATAAACTCAGAGCTATGAGTAATTGGAGTTTTAAAAACTAAACATGGATCTTGGGATTATGCACTACTAAAGGAGTCACATGTGAGAGTGAGTCATCAACATTGATTTCGTAAATCAAATATGGGTAGGCTTAGTTATAGATTTTGATGCTAGTCTTTCAACAAAACACCAAACTTTCGCCCACTGATTTTTTTGAATATTGAATAGGTGTGTTAAACAATTGGTAACCACACCTCAATCTAGGCATCCCTATTTCTAGGATGATACCCGTGGTATAGTTACCCTCATATTCACCCTTATATCTAAGATAGTAAAAATTTAGCAAACTACACACATAATTGTCCATCATTGCTTTGGTCTCCACATCCCTCTTTCGAGGATGATATGAATTTATAAAGTTAACCCAAAAACCTTCTTTCGAAGATGGCCTTAAACTTTCTAGAGCTTGGAAATTTTAATCATTAAACCCATATGGGTATTTGAGGATTTCACATATCAAATACCAACCAAAATAGCATAGCAATGATAAAAAACCCATAAACTTGAACTACCAAATAGATGCTAACACTAACAACCCACACACACTTTAACCTTTATTCACATGTAACCCCAAGAGGGAGATTTAGCTATATATAAGATAAATAAGCATAGATATACCCATAATCTCCATTGACTTTAATTATTAAAGATTTAAGTGAATGTTATTTCAAACTTGGTTCTCCCACAATATCAATAATAAAAGTGAGCAAATCATCAACTTAGAAAGTCTCCAATGTATTCTTCACCGAAAATTTATACAATATTTTCTTCTCCAAAAATGGAGGTTATGAACTACGCTATCACTAAAACCTAAAAATTTAGGGAATATGGAATTGTTCAATTTTGTGAAAAAGGGATCAGCATGTGCAATTAATTTTTTGCTTTTCGGCTGAAATCCTCTGCGATCGTGATTGACTGACCATCCTTAACTGTCACGACCGAGATCAGTAGATTGCTACCACGGTAACTGAGGTCCTCCTATTTTAGGTTTTTAGCTTCACTTTCTTTCTACCTTTTTTTATCATTTTGAGCTCTAGTCCACATCCTTCTAATACTTTAACTCTATGCCTAAAAAAAGTGGATATTCATGCATCTAATTACAATTATGTCTCATTTATTCAACCATAACAAGGTAATGTGAACAAAAAAATAAGTGCAATTAAGTTGTAAACTCAGTACTCATGAATAACATAATAATATGTCACTCTAAAGAAGGCAATAGCCATGCCACTTTGAAGGAGATGATAGTCTATAACATAATAACAAGACATGCTGAAGAAGATTGTTATCCATAGCATAGTAACATATCATTCTCAGGGAGGTGATGGACCATCGTATGATATTGTGTCACTTTCAAGGAAGTGATGGTCCATGACATAATAGCATAGCATGTTGAGGAGGTGATGGTTCATAGCATAATAATGTGTAACCTTGAAGGAGGTGACGGTCCATAACATAATAACATATCACATTAAAGGGGGTGATGGTCGATAGCATAATAATGTGTCCCCTTGAAGGAGGTGACGGTCTATAATATAATAACATATTACATTGAAGGAGGTTACAGTCCAAAATATAATGATATGTAACTCTAAGGGAGGTGACATTCTATATAATAATTTGTTACCTTGAAGGAGGTAATGATCTATAACAAGTCACACTAAAAGAGGTGATAATTTATAATAACATATCACCTCTGATAAAGTAATGGTCTGATGTATCTTCTCGATGGAGGAAAACCAAAATATAATAAGATATTTCACATTTAATAGGGTGACAATCTAATAGGTTTTCTTTTCAAAGGGTGGATTCCCCAAATATAATAAGATATGTCCCCTCAAGTGGGGTGACAAACTATTTCTCAAAAGGGTGGTTGACCCAAATATAATATGATATGTCACCTCAAGTGGGGTGACAATCCAATTGGTTTTCTTAGAGGGTAGAAAATCCTTAGTTTCCCATAAAGCTTTGGTGTTTAAAATAATTGAAAGACTAAACCCTTATATAAAATTGCCTATGTCTCTTGCTAGAACAAGAATCATGTCAGATAAAGTTCAGTCTTGAAACTAATTCAAAGAATTTAAGTTTTTGTTAGAAGGATAAAGGAATATATTCATAAATATGTAAGAAAAGGTAGAGGTTGATTTGTTGAATTTCATCCTTTGTAATGTTGGTCCTTCAAAGGACTTGTGCATGTCCTTAGATTCAGGATCAATCCCTTAAACATTAAGAGGATACTTTTACATTATTTATTAGAGGCAGTCTTACATAAAGTAACTTTCATTGCTTAAACAACCCTCATTAATAATGTAACAATTTGTCGTAACTAAGTCAAGAGTTTAATAGAAGATAGAGTTTAAAGATAAAGTCGTTTTACACATGATGATTTAGAGATAGTGGTTTGGAAAATATCTCCATAGCTTAACCACTATGACCAAGAATTTTCCTACAAAATTAGAGAACATGTTAGAGATCATAATAGAGTACTAGAAACATAAATCAATAGAAAAATGGCGAAAAAAAGTTGTCTGGATTACTATGGCAGGGCATGGTGGGTCCGGTAATCTCCTTTGTCATGCTTAATGTTGTCAACATTATAACTTTAATTTTACTATATCCAAAGAAACTTTTTTAGTTTTGAGAGACTAGCTGTGTTGATTTTATCTTGATCTCCTGATGTTCTTTGTTGATCATTGATTTGCAAGCTTTACTGATCTCAAATTCTGCATTTTCAAAAATGTTTAATGATTATCCTCAAAAATTATTTCCTAATTTATAACATAAAAACTCTCAAACCTCCTTGTAACTCATGAAATTATTTAGGATGGAATTTTTAAGATCTACTCAAAAATTCTGCCCTAGTCTAAAATGTAAAATACTTGATTCTTTCTGACGTAGCATAGCTTAAAATATGAGAACTTCTCAAAATTATGCCCCAATTTTAGCTTCGGCAACATCTGGTGTTCAACTTTGTTGAAAATTTTATGTTTTGTAGAATTTTTAAGACCTTCTCAAAAACAATTTCCCATTTTAATGCTTCAATTATCATCTCCATATAAGTTGGAAAAAACCCTCTAGATGAATTTTTAAGATCTTCTCAAAAATTCTACCCCAATTTTATGTGAATCTCACGAGAAATATGACTGAGTCAGTGTGATGCCTACGTACCCCATTGAGGCAGGAATGAGGTCAAAAATAGTTTCAATATACAATAAAATGATAAATTTTCTAAGGGGTTGACCAAAGCCAACATAGACCACCTATGTATCTTATTTTTTAGAATTCAGGTCAAACTTAGTTCATTTAAAGCAAAAAGCATATTTAATATCTTTGATAACATGACCAAATCTAATACAGGACGCTTACGTATTTCACTATGGAAATCAGGTCAAACGTAATTTACTAAAACCAAAATATATATTTAGAGAAAATCAAATCATAAAGTATGATTACAAAGAAATAAAGTAGAAAAGTGCGATTATAGGGAAATTAAAATGAGAAAGTACAATTAAAAAGAAAGAAACAGTAACTTCATAATGCAAGATAGAAGGACACCAAAAGTGTGCCTTTAAGGGAACTTCATTCTTCTTTGCGGCTGATGGTGCCAATGACTACTTCTTATAATTTTGCAATGGATTGTTGTTAACATTAGTTGGAGCTTCTTCCAGTGTTATCACTTTGCTGTGAATTAGACCAAAACTTTTGTGCCTGAGGGTTATACATTTCTTGGTATCATGTCAAACAACTCCAAAGTGGTAAGAACATCACTTGTTTGGATCATACCAATTAACAAAAGTGTTCACAGATTTTCTTCCACAGGATGAAGTAGCCTTGCTTCTTTCAACCTTTCATAAATATGAGTAAATGATTCTTCCAATAACGTGAAGATTCTGGGAGGATTTCACGAATGATTTGCACAAGAAGAATTACTTTGATAGTTTTTTGGTAGAGGTTGAGTATGATATGTTGCTTGCACATTGTAGACTAGATAGTGAGCATACAGAGAATTGAGTTGGTATCCTGGGAATCATTTTTGGTTTGATGTATTTCCTTGAGTTATAACTCCAATAATTTCTTTATCTTTTTTCTTTCTATTTTTGTAAGAGCCAGTCTGGAAACCTTTATAGGTGGATTAAAGTTCTATCTAATATATTATTTTTCCTGTCTTGAGGCCATCCTCAATTATTTCTCTATTGTTAAAAATTTCAGTAAATGTTTTTCCAACCATCATTACAATGCGATCAAAATATACTAGATTTAAGTCATGTAAGAAGTAACTGATCATTTTAGCTTCCCTCATAGGAGGATGTAGCCTCGTTTTCTCTTCTATCCACCGTATGGCAAATTCACGAACACTCTTATTTGACTTTTTAATTAGCTCTATGATAGATATTATGGTAGGAAGGATATTTACATGAAACATAGAATGATCCATAAAATTATTTTCCAAGTCATCCCATGTGCCCTATTTAGTCAAATCTTATTTAGCATACTATTCTAAATCCTTTCCACTCAAACTTAGACGAAATATCTTGAACTGTATTCCCGCATTTTTTTCCACACCATTAAACTTTTCACAATAATTTTGCAAAGTAAAAAAGGGATTTCCAAACCCATCAAACTTCTCAAATTTGGGTATCATGTAATCAGAAGGAAACTTAATTTTGGGAAATACACACAACTCTATAAACTTTACACATTGGTTACTTTCAAGCCCCCAAAGTCTTATCATTGCATATTCAAAGACCTTGAGCTTTCAATTTACTTTGACATCAGTTTTTACCCTTAGATCATTCTCACTTTCAATATAATGATTAACATCTAGGAAGTATAACCCTTGAGTTTGTATCACCAGTGGGCGGTAGCATAGCTGTACAATGGTGGAGTATGGTATGACAGTGATGTTCTAAAATTTTGAAAGAGAAAATGTGTACACAAAAGGAGCATTCATCAAAGAATTTGCATTTTGAGAAGTAGTTAAATGACCTCCCTGATCAACTCCATCTTATGTCTGAAACATAGGCCATTTTTATCGAGAAATAGGACGTAGATTCATGTATGGAGGAGTTTGAAAAGGTGTTCTACTTTGCATCTCCATGAGCCTTAGTTAGACTATTTGTTGTTCCTAACTATAAACTACCTCTGGGGTTATTTCTCTTCTTATTGAGGCACTAGGGTCCATTGCCACAGAGAAGGTGAGAACTGACTTAGATGAGGCATTTGTGTTGATCAAACTAGGGTCCATAGTTAAATAGGTCTTTTTTCAGCCTAAGTAAGAATAAATGTGTCAATAGTTACTTTCTTGACCTTGAACTGTGTGAAATACTGATGTTCTACTAGCAATTACTTGATATTATGTTGCTTTTAGTCTTTGTGAAAGGAGAAAATTTGATTACAAACACAAATTAGCCTCTCTCTAAGAAGAAAGAAAAATGCTCTAAAAGTTACAATGTTAGTTCATGAGTTTTTATAATTGACCAAAGTAAGGTTCGAAATAGAATAGTCCTAAATTCAAAGAGTAGAACAATTAGGGAAAGAGACTAAATAATCAGAATTTTGACAGACTTTGAATTTAAACTAAGTGATTTTGATGTAATTGGGTATTCACAAATAAACTTCTTAAAAAGGCTTATTTGTAAAGCACTTTTGAAAATAATGGAGTCTTATTACTCCTAGAATATTCGGGTAACTCTAGCTTAACTAAGTGTGAGAAAAAAGCAATTTGTAAGAGCAATATGGTCAATGTGAATTGAATAATAACCTAATGGATTTTTTGAATAAAATTTGGGTTAATTTGAAGGGATTTTATTTATAGATTTCTAAGGGCATTTTAGGAGGATTCAAATTTTTGTGTATTCTATGCCTAATAGCACTCTAAGACTTCAAAATAGTATAATGGACTAGTCTTGTTTAAAGTCAAACATATGTTATTTAAACACAGAAATCAAGAAAATATAGACAAAGCAAAATAGTAAAATACTGTAGCACATAAACAAATTTTAACGCGCCCTAGCGTACCTGGGACCTTTCAAGCAAAGGTAAGCTAGTGTTTGATGGATATATATACCATTTGTAAGATATTTCATTTCCACCAAAAAAATATTATACAAATTTTATGGATAAATAAATGTGGAATAAAATGAGGGAAAGGGAAAGTAGGTGACATCAATCCAACACAGGGGAGCAAAACTAAATGAAACCTCATTGAGGTTCCTTCGATCCTTAACTTTGTTAAATTTCTGAAGACCTTTCTAATGAAAATATTTAATAGATTTAAATTAAAATTACTACATAAATAAAACACTCAAACCCAAGGAACAATAGTCTGTACAATCTGGCTTAATATCCTTCAATTTAACACATAAGGAATGATAGTTTGTTATTAACTCGCGGTTAATATATCAAAGTAGGTTTTCCTAATAGGCCCAATACCCACTACGATATTGGGTCATCCTAGGCTCATGCCTAAAAGTGTTTTGATTTTCCTTTATCCTAGGCATCTAGAATATGTTTTGACTAGGTTTCTAAGTGGACAACTTGGGTTTGGAAATACAAATAGTCATTAGATGCCTAACCTATCAACAAACTATTGTATTTTTAACATTTTTATTTAGAATTGATCAATACAGGCCACGACAACCATGAAACCTCAAATAGTTAAATATCATGTGAGGACGTATACTATAAATGCAACGATTAATTGTAATGTCACATACTTTTCCTAGCTAATTTCATATCAAGAATGTCTAGTATTATCTTCTAACTTTAATGGTGGTTATTGATGAGGAATTTTCAATATTTTCACCTTTTGTCATATTGTAAATTCATTAAGCTTCCCATCGATATAAGGTTCGCTCAAATCTGATAATCGGGTTAAAAGTTATGACTTTTTCAAGTTTCCGTCGTAAAACAATGCCATATTAGTTAATGGCGCACCGTGCCACAAGAGGAAATGGCTTTTGGGAAATTCCAGTAGGGGTCTATGATTATGGTGCATCGAGCCATGGCCCAAACATAGAATTGTCCTTTTCCAGTGTCTTAGTACAATTTCCTCCGTGTCGTACCAAAGTTCCAGTTTGCAAAAGAAGGGGAAACGTGATGGCTCCGCATCACGTCAGGGGTCCAATTTGAGAAAATTTTACTAAAATTATATGAAGCGTCCAGGGTAAAAAGGGTCAACTTCCTACCCCTATTTAAGCACGTGATTCATCCAGTTTTCACCCAAAATACACTCTCTTCTCTCCAAAACCTCTCAAGAACAAGCTAGGGTTTTCATAGAAGATCTAATTCAAAGAAATTTCCTCCGTCAGTGTTCACAAAATCACAAACTAAGGTATGCATAGTGTTCATTCATGGACTTCTTTCGTCCATGAAATCCAAGAATCCCTTTTCCAACTTTAAGTTATGGATTTTCTGTATGATTTCATAATTGTGTTGTTCTTGTTCATGTTGATAAATGAGAAATTAAACTCTACTCCATGTTGGGTGATAATTTCTATGTGGGTTTAATTATTATAGATATAGATTCATGCAAACCTATCACTAAATCCTTAAATGATGAAATTAGAATGTGACCATGATGTTTAATTAATGTACAATGATGATTACATGTACCATGCCTATAATATATTTGATTAAATGCCTAGATGAAGGAAAAGTGCCTAACTAGCATGATACCATGAAATCCCCATGTATGTAAATGTTATGCCTATCACATGTTTTGATGAAATGCTTTTATAAATGTACTATGGATTATGATATTAGTTATATTTTCAAGTAAGTTATGCTTGGTCAATTATCCTTCCATCGAGTCCTAGGGTTACTAGTACATAAAACATTAGCTATGTGCTTAGAGCCATGTTATGTTTTCACGATACTCTTATTCAAGCTATGATCCTTAGACTTCAGACAGTCTTATGACTCAGGAAATCTCCATGATCTCATGACCTCATTCAGTTTTTAGATCTCAGTAATATTCCTTCAGTCAATGGAATTTAATAATTCAGCCCATGTTCAGTTAAGTTAAATCATCTTCAGTGTCTATTAAGATGGAGTACAAATTAGCACCGAGTGAACCCAAGGATGGGAACACATACTATCATATGAGGGTGTGATTCTTAAAAGTCATCCTTGCATTCCAGAACTATATAGCCTGCAAAGGTTGAGACATCAACACTGTCTGTTGAGGGTTGATGAGGTGGATAAACACTGTCAGATAAGGGCCCTACTGTTCTCGTAAATGGGCCACTATCAGATGAGGGTCACCCATAGCTTGTCCTTAAAAGTGGCGGGGTAATGACACCCTTTCTAATTAGGGTTACTAATTGGACCCCAACTCATCCATAATAGCATATTAGGGGTATTTCGGTTAGATAACTACTTTCCACAGTTTTATGGTATAGAATCAGGACTGTCAGACACAATCAATCAATCTCAGTAATAGATCTCAGATAGTTCTTCAAATTTCAGCACTGTCAGATACTGTCAACTCAGATATAGTAGGAACTCAGATAGTTCCATCAAATTCAAGACTGTCAGATATAGTCACTCATGTTATCAGTTATATTCTGATTCAGAAATCATGTTATCACAGTAATAGTGTCAGTTCTTATGTTTCATGCATGTATTCTCACACACATGATAGTTAGTCAGTTATTATTATTGTTCATGCATATGAACATCATGCATTTATCCTACCTCACACACATACCAGTATATTCAAAGTACTGATGCATTTGAGCTATGGTGTCTTATACCATAGGTTCAGAGACATGAGCTTTAGAGCAACAGTAGATTCCAGATATCTGTATATAGAGTTGGAAGTGAGTCCTCATCTTTCAAGGACATAATTATTTCACTATAATATCATTAATCTATTTATTAGCTAGAGTTATATGGGGACATATTCCATCAACTAATTACTCAGACAGTTTAGTCAGTTAAAGGCTTTGTAGACTATTATGTTTCAGCCTTTAGTATTTTTTGTTTTGTTTTGGGTATTCTATTACCCCACCTAAATGTTATATTATCCAGATCATGTTCATTATTCAACCTTATGTCCTTTTAGTTTATGTTTCTGCATTATTATATCATATTATTTAGTATACAGGTACAGATATCAGCCATGGGTTAGCTTGTGGTCCTTCGGGGTCATAAGCACTGTGTAGCATTTTAAGCATCAGGATCAGGGCATTACAAACTTGGTATCATAGCCTAAGGTTCAATAGAGTCCTAGAAAGTCTGAAAGCTGCATCTAGTAGATTCTTGTACATAGGTGCGTTGCATGCCTCATTTATGTGCAAGAGGCTATAGGATGTTTTAGAAATAGTTTCCATTCTTTTAGTATTTATGTCATTCTAGTGAGCATAATCTCAAGTCAATCTCTCAGTCTAATTCATTTCTCCCTTTATTCTACAGAACATGACTCGTAAAAGAAGAAACAGATATCAATCAGCCCCTCATTCCGAAGAACCTTTGGGCGAACATGTTTCAAATGCAGAATTCAGAGCCGCATTCATTACTCTTGCTTAGTCAGTTTCTTCTTAGAATGAATAACCAGCTATAGTTTCAGCCAAACTAGTTGCGAAATCAGCTGCAGCCAAGATTTGGGACTTCACCCGAATGAATCCTTCATTCTTTCTTAGGTCTAAGACAGACGAGGACCCTCAGGAATTTCTAGATCAGGTGCAGAAGGTTACAGAAATAATGGTGGTTACTTGTCGCACTGAGATAGCTGCATATCAGTTGTAGGATATTGCTCACACTTGGTTTAAATAGTGTAAGTTAGAAAGGCTAGATGATGTAGGTCCTTTAGAGTAAGAGGAGTTTGTCACCGTATTCTTAGACAGATTCTTTTCCCAAGAGCTTAGAGAGGCTAAGGTGCTAGAATTCATCAACCTCGGGCAGGGAAATATGATGGTGAAAGAGTATTCTCTTTAGTTTACTAAATTAGCTAGATATGCCCCTCATGTGGTTGCGAACAGCAGAGCAAAGATGAATAAGTTAGCTTTAGGTGTGAATGATAGCATAGTTAATGAGTGCAGATCTGCCATGCTGAATAGTAGCAAACTTTAGCTAGGCTTATGACTCATGATATGTAGATAGAGAAGCAGAAAATTTTGTAGAGGGAGAAATAGAATAAGAGAGCGAAGACTGGTAGTTTTAACTTTGCTCAGCCTAAATCAGAAGGAGGAAACCGATCCTAGTTTTATCCTAAGTCATTAGTTCTAGCTCCTTCTTTAGACAGTGCTCTAGTTTCTAAGTTCAGGGAGGGTAATAGAGATGGATCACCAGGATCTAGGTCTCAGGTCAGTGTTAGAAATGCCCAAACTAATCCCCTTTGTCAAACTTATAGTAAGAACCACAAGGGTGCTTGCAGAGCTGGTAGTGATGTCTGTTTCATTTGAGGCAAGACAGGTCACAGAGTTAGAGACTACCTTCAGTCAGGTTATTAGAGTCATCTCCACTCTTCAACTCAGTCTGGTCACCCAAATCAGCAGGGTGCCACCTCCAGTGCTACTAGTGGGCAATGCCCAAATCGTCTCTATGCTCTTCAGTCCTGACAAGATCAGGAAAATTCTTCTAATGTAGTTACTGGTACATTATAGATCTTTCATATGCGAGTTTATGCTTTGGTAGATCTAGAAACTTCTTTGTCTTTTGTTACACCCTATATAGCAGGAGATTTCGAAATTAGTCCTGAAATCCTAGCAGAGCCCTTTTCAGTCTCTACCCTAGTGGGTAAAACCATCATAGCCCGGTGGGTATACAGGAACTACCCGGTTATGATATCTCAGAAAGTCACTTCTCTAGACTTAGTGGAATTAGAGATGACTGATTTTGATGTTATTCTCGACATGGATTGGCTTCATTCCTACTATGACACAGTCGACTGCAAAAACAGAATAGTCTAGTTTTTGTTTCTGAATGAACCCATCCTAGAGTAGAAGGGTAGTGTATCCATTTTTAGATATCAGCTTATTTCCTATCTTCGGGCAAGGAAAATGATATTTAAAGGAAGTGTCAATTATCTTGTTTGAGTTAAGGACACTAGTTCTGAAATAACAAGTCTTGAATAAGTCCCAGTAGTGAATGAATATTCAGATGTCTTTACCGAAGATCTTCTAGGAACTCCTCCTGAAAGGGAAATAGACTTTGGCATTAATCTTCTTCCTGATACTCAACCTATACCTATTCTACCATACATAATGGCACTAGCAGAACTCAAAGAATTGAAAGAACAATTGAAGGATCTCTTAGATAAGGGATTCATCAGGCCTAGCGATTCCCCGTAGGGCGCTCCAGTATCATTTATGTATAAGAAAGATGGTTCTCATTGGATATGTGTAGACTACCATCCACTCAATAAGGTCACGATCAAGAAAAAATATCCTCTTCCCAGAATTGATGAATTGTTTGATCAACATTAGGGTGCCAGTTATTTCTCTAAGATAGACCTCAGATCTGGCTATCATCAGCTCATAGTTAGAGAATGTGACAATCCCAAAATAGCTTTTCGTACTCAATATGGTCACTTTAAATTCCTAGTCATGTCATTTGGTCCTACTAATGCCCCAACCACTTTTATGGACTTGATGAACCGTGTATTCAAGTAGTACTTGGATATGTTCATCATAGGCTTTATAGATAATATTCTAGATTATTCCCGCGGTGATCATGATCATGCATACCATCTCAGAACAGTACTTTAGACTTTCAAAGATCATTAGCTATTCACCAAATTCAGTAAGTGCAAATTTTGGCTAAGGTTAGTAGCATTCCTTAGTCATATTATTTTTGGTGATGGCATTAGAGTAGATCCTCAAAATATTAAAGCAGTAAGAAATTGGTCTAGACCTATCTCTCAATCACATATCAGGAGTTTCTTGGGTTTGGTTGTCTATTACAGATGGTTTTTTGAGGGATTTTCTTTTATTTCATCCCCTATGTCCAAATTGACTCAGAAGAAAGTAGAGTTTCAGTGGTCAGATCCTTGCGAAAAGAGTTTTCAAGAGTTCAAGACTAGACTTACCTCAGCTCCAATTCTATCTTTTCCAGATGGTTCAGATGGTTTCATAGTGTATTGTGATAAATCTAGAGTAGGTTTGGGTTGTGTCCTCATGCAGCATGGTAAGATCATAGCCTACTCCTCTAGACAAGTTAAGCCACATGAGAGGAATTATCCTACTCATGATCTTGATTTAGCAGCCATAGTATTTTCCTTGAATATTTGGAGGAATTATCTCAACAGAGTTCATGTAGATGTCTTCACAAATCATAAGTGTTTTAGTATGTCTTTTCTCAAAATGATCTCAATCTTTGCCAGAAAAGGTGGTTAGAGCTCTTGAAAGATTATGAAATAAGTATTCTTTATCATCCGGGAAAGGCCAACGTAGTGGCCAATGCTCTCAATAGACTATCCATCGGTAGTGTTTCTCTTGTTGAGGACAGTAAGAATAAGTTAGCTCAGGAAGTCCATCAGCTTGCCAGACTAGGCATTTATTTAGTTGATACAGATGAGGGTCATATACGGATTTAGAGTAGTTCAAAACCATCTCTAGTTTCCGAGGTAAAAGAAAACCAAGATAGGGATCCCAACTTTGTCAAGTTGAAAGAGTCAGTTTAGGATCAGAAAATAAACGTTTTCTCCTAAGAGGGAGATAGTGTTCTTCGTTGTCAGGGTTGTCTCTGTGCTCCAGGTGTAGATGACTTAAGACAGCGAATTATAACAGAAGTGCATAGTGCACGCTACTCCATTTATCCAAGGGCCACAAAGATGTACCGCAACTTACTTGAAATCTATTGGTGTAGTGGGATGAAGAGAGACATTGTAGAGTTTATGGCTAAGTGCTCTACATATTAGTAGGTTAAGATAGAGCTTCAAAAGCCTAATGGGTCCATGAGGAGTTCACTATTCCTACTTGGAAGTGGGAAGTTGTGAACATAGTCTTTATGAAGGGTTTTCCTCGAACTAGTCATCAACATGATTCAGTCTGGCTCATTGTAGACGGAATGACCAAATCATCTCATTTCCTTCCAGTTCACATCTCTTATTCAGCCGAGGATTATGCCAAACTCTACATTAGGGAGTTGGTCAGATTAAATGATGTTCCGCTATCTATTATCGTATACAGAGGTACCCATTTCACCTCTCATTTCTGGAAAGCATTCTAAAAGGGTCTTGGTACCCATGTTCATCTTAGTACTATCTTTCATCCTCAAACAGATGGTCAAGCAGAAAGGACCATTCATATGTTAGAAGATATGCTAAGGGCGTGTGCAATCGATTTCAAGGAAAGTTGGGATGACCACTTACCTTCGATAGAGTTTGCATACAACAACAACTATCATTCCAGTATTCAAATGGCTCCATTCAAAGCTATCTACAATAGGAGATGTAGATCTCCAATTGGTTGGTTCAAAGTTAGTAAGCCCTCATCCATAGCTCCTGATTTGGTATTCGATGCCTTAGAAAAGGTCTAGTGATTAGAGAAAGACTCCATGCTGCTCAGAGCCTACAAAATCCTTATGTAGATATTCATAGAAAAGATCTCAAGTTTGAGATCGGTGAAGCGGTTCGTTAAGTAAGGGAAACTTAGTGCTCGATATGTCAGTCCTTTCAAGATTATCAGTCGATTTGGCAAGGTATCTTATGAGCTTAAATTTCCTTCAGATCTAGCCTCAGTTCATCCAGTCTTTTATGTCTCTTTTCTCAAGAAGTGCATAGGTGACCCATCAGTTGTAGTCCCTATTCAGAGCATTGATGTTCAGAACACTCTATTTTATAAAGAGATTCTAGTCAATATCTTAGACTATCAAACTAGTAGATTAAGGAACAAAGAAGTCCCATTAGTTAAGGTTCTTTGACGAAATCAGTTCATAGAGGGAGCTACTTGGGAAGAATAGGTAGACATGCATACCAAATATCCTCACCTCTTTTTCGCCAACTCAGATAATGATCAAGGTAGCAGTTCTTCTTAAGCTTACTCAGTTTCATGTTCGGTGTTCATCAAAAACTTAGTATGCAGCTTTATGCTTATGTTCCCATTACAAACTTGGTATCAAGTACCATTGCATATTCAATCATGCACACATGTATCAGTTTAGTTATGTAATTATACATCAAACATGCATTCTCATTGTGAGAAACTTAGTTCTTTAGAACACTCAGTCATGCATTCATGAATCAGTTACATATGCATCAGATATGCATGTTCATTTTTATATGTTCAGCTTGTCAGTCATGTCAGTCATGAGATCATGTTCTAGTTATTCATGTTCAGTATGTACGTTAGTTGTTTTTTCTCCCCTCCCAGTCAGTCTCATTCAAAGATGAATGTTCTCAAGGGGGAGATATTGTAATACCCCTTACTTTTCCTAGCTAATTTTCTCTCAAGAATATCTAGTATTATCTTTTAAATTGAATGATGGTTATTCCATGAGGAATTTTCAAGATTTTCACTAGAAGGCGATAGCATAGGTGGACACTGGTGGAGTATGGTGTGACAGTGATATGTTCTAAACTTTTGGAAGAGAAAATGTGTACACAAAAGGAGCATTCGGCAAAGAATGAGCATTTTGAGAATTGGTAAAATGGCCTCCTCGATCAACTCCATCTTATGTCTGAAATATAGGCCCTTTTTGTGGAGCAACAGGAGGTAGAGTCATGTTTGGAGGAGTCTGAGAAGGTGTTCTTTTTAGCATCACCGTGAGCCTTAGTTAGGCTATTAGTTGTTCCAAACTAGAAACTACTACTGGGATTATTTCTCAAAAAGTTACAATGTTAGTTCATGAGTTGTTATAATGACCATAGTAAGGTTTGAAATAGAATATCCTAAATTCAAAGCATAGAACAATTAGGGAAAGTGACTAAATAATCAAAATTTTGACAGACTTTGAATTTAAAATAAGTGATTTTGACGTAATTGGGTATTCACAAATAAAGCTTATTTGTAAAGCTCTTTTGAAAATATTCAGGTAATTCTAGCTATAACTACGTGCGAGAAAAAACAATTTGTAAAAGCAACGTGGTCAATGTGAATTGGATAATAACCTAATCAATTTTTTGAATAAAATTCGGGTGAATTGGAAGGGATTTTATTATGGACTTCTAAGGGCATTTTAGAAGGATTCAAATTTTGGAGTCCTCTATGCCTAACAGCACTGTAAGACTTTAAAATAGAATAATGGACTAGTCTTGCTTAAAGTCAAACATATGTTATTTAAACACAGAAATTAAGAAAATATAGTCAAAGCAAAATAATAAAACACTTTAGCACATAAATAAATTTTGACACGCCCTAGCATACTTGGGACCTTTCAAGCAAAGGTAAGCCTAGTGTTTGAAGGATATATATAACATTTGTAAGATATTTTATTGCCACCAAAAATATATTATACAAATTTTATGGATAAATAATGTGGAATAAAATGAGGAAAAGGGAAAATAGGTGATATCAACCCCACACAGTGGGGCAAAACAAAATGAAACCTCGTTGGGGGTCCATCGATCCTGAACTTTGTGAAATTTCTAAACACCTTTCAAATGAAGATATTTAATAGATTAAAATTAAAAAGACTACATAAATAAAACACTCAAACCCATTGAACAATAGTCCTTACAATATGGCATACTATCCTAAAATTTAACATATAAGGGATGATAGTTTGTTATTGACTCGATGTTAATATATCAAGGTAGGTTTTCTTAATAGGCCCAATACCCACTTAGGTATTGGGTCATCCTAGGCTCATCCCTAAAAGGGTTTTGATTTTGCTTTATCCTGACTTCTAGAATATGCTTTGACTAGGTTTCCAAGTGGACAACTTGGGTGGTGAAATACAAATAGTCATTAGAAGCCTACCGTGTCAGCAAACTACTGTATTTTCAACATTATTATTTGGAATTTATAAATAGAGGCCACGACAACCATTAAACCTCAAACAGTTAAATATCATATGAGGAAGTATACCATAAATGCAATGATTAATTATAATACGTCGTACTTTTTCTAGCTAATTTCATCTCAAGAATGTCTAGTATTAGCTTATAACTTGAATGATGGTTATTCCATAAGGAATTTTCATTATTTTCACTTTTTGTCATGTGGTAAATTCATTAAGCTTTCCATTGATATAAGATTCACCCAAATCCGATAACCAAGTCAGAAGTTATGACTTTCTAAAGTTCCTATCTTAAAACATTGCCATATTAGTCAGTGGCACACCGCGCCACATGAGGAAATGGAATTTGGCAAATTCCAGTAGGGGTCTGCAATTATGGCGCGTCACATCAGGGCCCAAACTCAGAATTGTCCTTTTCCAGTGTCTTGGCATGATTTCCTCCGCGTCGCTCCAAAGTTTTAGGTCACAAAATAAGGGGCAACGCGATGACTCCGCATCACGCCAGGGATCTAATTCGAGAAATTTTTATTAAAATTACATGAAGTGTTTAGGGTAAAAATTTTCAATTTCCTACCCCTATTTAAGCAAGTGATTCAGCCACTTTCCACCCAAAATACACTCTCTTCTCTCCAAAACCTCTCAAGAACAAGCTAGGATTTTCAAAGAAGAACTAATTCAAAGAAATTTTCTCCGTCAATCTTCACAAAATCATGAACTAAGGTTTTGATAGTGTTAATTCATGGACTCCTTTCGTCCATGAAGTCCAAGAATCCCTTTCCCAACTTCAAGTTATGGATTGTCTTTATGATTTCATGATTGGGTTGTTCTTGTTCATGCTGATAAATGAGAAATTAAACTCTACTCCATGTTGGGTGATAATTTCTATGTGGGTTTAATTATTATAGATAGAGATTCGTGCAAACCTATGACTAAACCCTTGATTAATGAAACTAGAATGTGACCATGATGTTTAATTATTGTACAATGATATTTACATGTACCATGCCTATAATATGTTTGATTAAATGCCTAGATGAAGGAAAAGTGCTGAACTAGCATGCTACCATGAAATCCCCATGTATGTACAAGTTATGCCTATCATAGGTTTTGATGAATGCTTCTATAAATGTATTATGGATTATGATGTTGTTAAATGTTCAAGTAAGTTATGCTTGGTCATTTTTTCCTCCATCAAGTCCTGGGGGTACTCGGACCCGAAACATTAGCTGTGTGCTTAGAGCCATGTAATATTTTCACGATACTCTCAGTTAAGCTATGATCCTTAGACTTTAGATAGTCTTATGACTCAGGAAATCTCCATGATCTAATAACCTCAGTCAATTTTCAGATATCAGTAGTATTCTGTCAGTCAATGGAATTAAATAATTCAGCCCATGTTCAGTTGAGTTAAATCATGTTTAGTATCTATTCAGATAGGAGTAGAAATTAGCACCGAGTGAACCCAAGTATGGGAACACACACTACCTGATGAGGGTGCTATTAGGTTGAGACATCAACACTGTCTGATTAGAGTTGATGAGGTGGATAAGAACTGTCAGATAAGGGCCCCACCATTCTCTTAAAGGGGATACTATTAGATGAGGGTCTCCCACAGCTTGTCCTTACCAGTGGTGCGTTATTGAAACTCTTTCTAATTGGGATTATGGATTGGATCCCAGCTCAGCCATAATAACATATTAGGGGCATGTCAGTTAAATAACTACTTCCCACAGTTTCATGTTACAAAATTAGGACTGTCAGACAAAGTCAATCAGTCTCAGTAATAGATCTCAGATTGTTCTTCAAATTTTAGGACTGTCAGATACAGTCAACTCAGATACTGTATGGAACTCAAATAGTTCCATCAGATTTAGGACTATCAGATACAGTCACTCGTGCTATTAGTTATTTTCAGATTTAGTAATCATGTTATCACAATATTAGTGTCAGTTGTTATGTTTCATGTGTGTATTCTCATGCTTATGATAGTTAGTCAATTATTATTATTGTTCATGCATATGAACCCTATGCATTCAGACTACCTCACATGTATCTTATACCATAGGTTCAAAGACACAAGCTTTAGAGCAACAGTAGATTCCAGATATGCACAGATAGAGTTAGAAGTGAGTCCTCATCTTTTGATGACATGATTATTTCCCAATTATCACATTAATTAGTTTATTAGTTGGAGTTAGTTGTGGACATGTCCCATCAACTCCTTACTCAGACAGTTCAGTCAGTTAGAGGCTTTTTAGACTATTATGTTTCAGACTTCAATATTTTTAGTTTTGTTGTGAGTATTCTATTTCCCCATGCAAATGTTATATTATTCAGATCATTTTCAGTATTGATCATTATGGCCTTTCAGTGCATGTTTCCACATTATTATGTCATATTATACAGTGTACAGGTACAGGTGTCAGTCATGGATTAGCTTGTGGTCCTTCGGGGTCATGAGCATCATGTAGCAATTCGAGCACCAGGCTCGGGGTGTTACATTAATAATTACCAAAATTTAAACACCTAATTGCAAAAGTAATCATTAATAAAAATATTAGTCAAACAATGAAATCCTTATGGTTAGAATCTAGATGAGTACCCATCGGAGTCTCTATGCTTTACGATCTACTTTTGATACGTCAAAAATATTTGAACTTTATAGTGGATAAAGAGTTTATTTGATTTTATTTTTTAAAAAATACTTTTTACGAAAAATAGAGTCAGCACTTAATTTTGTAGGATATTAAGAAAAACATTTAAAGAAAGAGAATTTTGAAAGAAAGTATTTTATTAAAAAATAATTAGAGACTAGGTAAGGGTTAAAATATATTTGAAAGAAGGTGTTAGACAATTTTGAAAATCCACAAAATGTGGTTTCCGGCGGATTAAACTTATTTGGCCAATTTGAAAATTATGAATTACTTGAAAAAATCTTATTGAAAAAGCTTGAATTTATTTAAAAATCTTATTTCACATAGATAAAGTTTATTTGACTAATACCTTTCATTTTATTCTAAGTACTAAAATAAACTAAGCATCAAGTTTTCAAATAATTTCAACTTTAACAATTTTACCGGATTAAGACTTTGGGCTAAATAGCTAACTCAATTTCTTAATTGTTGATTTAAGCGATTAGTAACTATGAAAAGATATAAATGAATCCTCTCTCTATATATATAAATATGTATGTATATATATAGTGTATACCAATGCACCAAACCTGTATATTACTTCCATTCTTCATCCACACCATACATTGGTGTATATATTCTATTAATAAGGCATATATTTTGAATATAGCATTGTATATCTCTGCGTATATCAACCTTATTCTCCAAGTATTTGACCATTTCTTGGACCTTGATTGAGGTTTTTGACTTGAAGATGATATAGGCCTCTTTGTCCCATCAAGAAATACAGGGAATAGAGTTCGTTGGATCTCAAGTCAATGTTACATACATCAAGAAAAATATAAAGAGTAGAATATGTTCAAATTGTACTAACATAACTAGTCAAGAGGCAACATTTTAGTTTGTTATAGATATATATCCATTGTTAAATCTAGAATCGATTAGTAAGGAGTACAAGGGTCTAGGTTTTTTAAGATAATATTGGATTTTAAACAACACTTGCTATATGCATATAGAAGATAGATCGAACACAGTAGCATGTTTCTTTCAATAATTACCTCGACATAGAAACCAATACTAAGAAAATACCAGAAAAGAGAAAAAGAAAATTAGTATTTATGAGTTAATTGAGAAAAATAAAATTTAAACATTGTAAAAGATTTTCTAGGCTATGTCAAACCAGTCTCAATCACCTTGAGACCTCAAATTGAAACTTATAGAAATAAAAACTGACCATAATAAATTCGAGTCTCGTTCTTAGTTTCAAACAAAAGCAACCCTAATAGAAAAACTCCTAGAACATTAAATAAAATGCACCTACCCAAAGTTGAAAACTTTCGATCACATCTCATAGCATAAACTAATTTCAACTATCCACTAACATTGTGAGTTCTTCATATCTTAAATAACAAAAGTAAAGTTACAGAAATGTATGGATTCAAATAAAACAACTTCTAAAATTCATCATCCCCAAAAATAAATTTCATACCATAAAGTAACGTTTGTATCAAAGAGAAAATCATAAAATAGCAATTCAAAATGGGGTGGAAAGAAGAAAAATAAACCTAAATCTACAACAACCAAACTTAGATTACGGATACAACAATATTTTTTAAGCTAAAACATTGAACGAAAAGTACGGTAAACCATGCAGGCATTTGGAGAAATTGTCAGTTGACTAATACAAGACTATAATTCAAGCTACGTAGAACTATATGTTAACGCTAAAAGAAAACATCATAAAGATGAAATAACCAACTTTGAGAATTGCAATATCAACTCATGAAATCAGACAGAAAACCTATGGCTTTCAAAAAAATCGGTCTACAACACATAATCCCATCATTACTACAAAATCACTACTAGTAAGAAGAAAAAGAAGAAATAACAAAGGTATTAAAAAAGAAAGGTATGTTTACCTTTTACGGAGCAGTAAACGAGGATGATAAACAATTGATGATTTCACCACCGTCCTTGACTCAAAAATAGCAAAAAAATAAAACTTGAACTAGAATTCTCACACCATTAAGGCTAAAAACCGAAGTCCAAAATTCGAGTAAAGAAAATTTTTAGCCTTTTTTTAGTTCAGAAAAAACCTCTTTCTCAAGAGTGAAAGAAAAGGGTTTATATAGAAAACCAAAATCCCAAATTTTGAGGAATTTTAAATGTTGGATAGAGAATTTCAAGTGTATTTTAGTAATTCAACTCAGAGGTAAAGTTTGAGGAATTTAAAATAATACTATTCAGTATGGATTTAAATTTCAAATTGAAAAGAGGATAAAGCTTATATATTTGAGAGAATTTCATGGAAATTTGTTGATGTACCTACCCACGTGCCTAGTACGTGACTTTGGTATGAATAAATAAAGAGAGAAGATAAAATATAGCCTCGAGTTTGGAGTTGTTCTTTATTAATGATATTGTTATCATCATTTTGTTATCGACTTTCGTTGGTGTTGAAGTCGGCATTATACAATATTTTTGATTGTTAAATGTTGGGGTTTGTTTATGCATCGAACGGCTAAGTTGGATGGGTTGTTCGTGTCATTGCTGAAGTCGATATCATTTATTTGTTGCTAATGGGTTGCACGTCATTTGTGTTGTATAGGTAAATCAAAAAAAGAGGTGTGAGGATGGATCAGGTTGAGCTATGGGCTAGGTTTATTTTTGTGTAGGTTGGAGCGGCGGATATTGGGTTGGACAGGATTGCTGGGTCAATTTGACCAAATTATTAAAACAAAATGAAAAAAAAGTTGGGTAAATTAGGAGGATTTTGGGGTTATTTTTTAAATAACCCCAATTAGATTGGGATTTAGCCACTCTTATTTAATTTTTGGCCAAATTAAAAATCAATTGGCCAATTGCATACAATTGTGGCCAATTTAATTTCAATTACAACCAAATTTAATAATTTTGGCTAAATTCAATCGCATTTCAAAATGAATTAATAATCAATTTAATCTTGAGATTCTTAATTTAGTAAAATCAAACAAAAATTTTTCAAGTAAATTATTTTTCAATAATAAATTATCTTGTGATCAAGGTTTTACCAATTTGAATTCATTTTTTAGATAATTTTTGATTAAATTCCAATGTTTCATAAAATAATTATTTAAATAACAAAATTAAACGATCTCACATATACAAATATGAAAATATATAATTTTTAATTAAAAAAACAAAATTACCTAGATAGATATTTTGAAAAGTGTGTATCGGATAAAATAAATGTCACAATCTTATTGACAATAAAAAAAAACTTAGAATTAAACGTGGTCATCGGGAAAAAAAAAGTGTCAGCTGATGTTTTGAAAGGAATACTTAAAATAAGAGGTAATGTACAAAGTTTATAATCACTCTTTATGCCATCACACCATAGAGACTTAGGCATGGTCATTGAGATTGTCGAGAATACGTATGAGGTGGATGAGTCTAGTGTTCAAAAGTTGAATATTTGATGATTTCAACTAAAGTATCTGAGGTGTACCATGAAGAATTTCTTAAAGTTCTTAAGAAGCATAAAGCATGTGTTTATATCTCCTAATTATAGCCTGAAAAGGGATATAAAAACAAGAAAGTGTAATGACAATTCAAGTTATTTTATGTATTTTTGCTTATTAACGTAGATAGAGCTTCTCTATATCTATCCCAAGTCATTAGTGACTTGAGGGGACCGATAGTTTGGTTACCTGGCGGTTCATTTGGTTCGTCGAACCACTTTCTTAATTAGAAGTCTTCGCTGGTCCTAATTGACCACTACAAAAAACTTTAGTAAAATAGTTTTGTATGAAAATTTTAACTTTTCCAACGCGTCCAAAATGTCAAAAACTATGGGGATGCATATCTTATTTGTTCAAAAAAGACCCCAGATGCATCTCAAGGCATTAACCGAAGCTCAGAACCAAGTTTCAAGCTTCAGCCATGCCTAGTGTTGACCAAGATGCTATGATCCTAATGGTCAAGGTGTGACTGTGGATAGGCAGAGGGAGCGACTGTGCTACCCTACGCCTGATCAAAGCCTATTTAAGTGTTGTCTTTGATGAGATTTTGGTCTTTTATGCCTCCTTCTTAAATTTTAAACCCTAATGGAGTGTAAAACCTTCTAAGTGACACCTGTGGGTTGAATTAGAGCTTAAACAACTTATGAAGTTGAATCTTTCTACAATCTAAGGTAAAATATCTCCTCGTTTAGTATTGATTTCATGATTTCTTGACTCAAAACTCCTAAATCATTGAGGCTCAAGTATAGCCCCAAATTTGATGGATTAACTCTAATTACTTCAGACTTATGACTCCCTAAAAGTAGTTGAATAATGGGTTTATTTTGGAAACTCCTTTTCCAAAGGGGAAAACCACTTGGGGTTTTGGTGTTACAATTGGACCCATGGCTCAACGGTGCCATAATAAGTATTAGTAATCTTTTTGTAATGTTTAGATTGTATTTTTGATAGTTTTGCTCATGGAGGAAAAAGCTTCAATAAAAGGAAAGAAAAAGCTTATTGGTTTGTGAGTTTCTTAGACTTAGGGTAGGTTAGGCTTACCTGTATATAGAGTGAGCTTGATTATAGTGTAATTTTTGATATCTTATGAGGTTGGACGGGGTTTAGATAATAAGTTATTTAATGGTGATAATTGGGATTAGTTGGTTCTTATAGTTTATTGAATTTAAAAGGTGATATGCTTGACCCTTAGCCTAGAACCTTAGATAGTCTACTTGTAGTTTTATAAATAGTATGATAATACTCTAGTTGCTCTAATAGATAAGAATGGTGATGCTTCCTAACCTTAGGATTATGTTGACCTTGCTAGTGCTTAGCTAGGAAATGACTTTGGTGTTGAATTGACTTAGGAGGAATACTTGAAGAAAGTTTCCCTGATAAGCTTAGCAAGGATTGATAATCCCTTATGATTTGATTTAGGTAACTTAGAATAATTCGGGTAGATTTTAGCCTTGTGATGGTAGACTTTGGCATTCTTCGAATATAAGAGTGAGACTTGACCCACCTTAAGCTTGAACTATGAAATTCCTTAGAGACCTAGATAGTAGGTAAGTGTCTAAATTATGTCATGGAGATTATTGGTAGTTAAACCCCAATTGTTGGATTATATATGTGTTCCATGGTTGGTTAATATGGATACTTAATTGATTATATTGTATTCGTGAGATGGATAGCCTTGAGAAAGTAATGGTTATGTATAAACCATATAAATGCTCATGCTCATGCTATGAGGTAATGTTTAATAGTAAGATAGGGTGGTACACGCTCTCTTATATCCTTATTATTGTGGTCTTGTATTTGCTTATTATTTTGGCTATTTACGTGTATGTATATTATTGTCTTGAGAAATATGAAATTTCATTTGATGCCAGGTGAATCCGAAAGATGTGTTAATATGATGATAATACTCGGTGAATCTAAAAGAGGTAATGATGTGTGATATTTCCTGATGAATTCGGAGGATATGTTGACGTATGATATTGCTCGGTGAATCCAGAGGATATGTTGATGTTATGATGTAGGCCAGTGAATTCGAAGGATATGTTGATATAATATTGATACTCGATAAATTCGAAGGAGGTGATGATATTATAATGATTCCCTGTGAACCTAGAAGATACGTTGATGTTATGTTGATAATCGGTGAATCTGGAAGAGGTAAAGAGGTTATGATTCTATATGGGAAAATTTACATAAATGCATGTATACTTTTGAGATTAGGCCTTGTGGGGCCAAACCTCTTATGTACTTGGGACATGATGTCTTTTATGGTAAATGGTTATTCATTCCTTGTCCTTATTCAATAAATGAGAGGTGTGATCCTTGTTGACCCTAATTGGTAACTAGAAGTAACTTATGTCTATTAATGGGTTAAGGCTAATTAGAATATGAAACCTTGCGTATGAACAAGGGCTTACGTAGCAAATCTGTTCGATTTAAAATAATGCTTATGTTACGAAATTTTGCCTAGTAAAGTGGCTTATATGAAAACTATTTATTTCTAATAAATGACTATGACTTGAATACTAGAAATCTAGTAAATTACTTCGTGGCCTTTACATGCCTAAAATATGGAAAATAGTCCTTAAGGTTGTGACATGCCTAATGATTATAGGCTTAGTATTGCATGATGAATAACTAGGTTGACTTCTAATATTTTATGTTGTGGTGGATTTATTGATGGCTTATATAATGAGAGTACTAACTAGAAAATGTCATTATGATAGATAAATAATTGATAATAGCGGTAACTTGTAGCCTTTCTCCATTGAATGTCTAGAAACTATAAGACTTGTAACCTACTAGCTAACGAAAATAGTGGTTAAATAGTTTAGAACTCACATGAAGTTTATTGGAAATTTAGAGTATGAGTAAATATGTGGTTATGTTATAACCGTATTGGTTTTTTTATGATTACATTACAGTATGGACATTTGGCATGGATCTCAATAATAAGCCATGGCAGGGTTGTGCTACCCGCGACTTCGACAATTGTGGAGTAGTTATGCTTTATTGTATTACTGGTTTCTTTTCTTGTGTACTCGTATAGGACACCATGATGAGTTCTTTGTGTTTCATTCTTTAGTGTACTTCCTGATGGTATGGGACATCGAGGTAAGTTCTTATTCTTGTGTTCTAATAATGATTGATGTTTTTTATGATTCATAAATGCCTTGTTATCATACATGTGACTTTACACTTCTTTAATAGTACTTAGTTGGTATGGAGATGTTGGGGTATACTGATATAGTGTGTCATGTTATTGCCTTATTAGTATAGTTATTGATACAGTGATATCAAAGAAGATTTAGGTTCGATCCTATACTTGACTTTATGATTATTGTCTTACTTTATATCATCTTCATATTATAATTTAGCTTAGTCGACCGATGATGCCTATTGATTACCTGTGTTTTCATACTCATACGATACTTCTATACCTATTTAGGACAGACCCAGGTTCTAGTTATCGTCATTGAGCTAGTTTATGCTGGTTGACTATCTGGAGACAGGGTGAGCTCTTGGAGTTCGAGTTGCCCTTTTTTCCCTTTATCCTTATTCGTCTTGTTTTTCCAAGTCAAATGTATGAGATTATTTAAGATATTTGATACTTGGAGTTGTAAATTTTATTGTTAAGTATAGACACTCTTGTACTAATAGTATCAGGTCATGGGATTGGTATTGAATATCGATTATCTGTAGTAGTGAAGTGCTATTGTTTATATTGTATTCATATATAGGGCCCGTGTTGGACATTTCTACCAAGGTAACACACTGCATTAACTCCAGGTTACAGTATCAATTTTCCTACCTGTGGGATGTAGTAGGTGCCATCATGACACAAAATTTGGTTCGTGACAAATTGGTATCAGAGCCTAGATTTCATCAATATTATTGGTACAAGAGCAAGTGTCTAATAGATTCTTGTGAATCAAAATGTTGATGTATGTTTCCTATCTTTGGGAGGCTATGGGACATTCTTAGGAGTCCTTCACTTGTTTCATTCTTATCGTGCTAAGAGTTTGAGTTGATTTGTAGGCTACTCTATTGACTTTACTCTTTCACAGATGCCCAGGCACGTGGTTCAGTGATACGTGAAGAGGGTCCTGAGACCCAGACTTGTGAATTATCCCCAGTTAGGGATCAAGGTGTAACTCCTAAGGATCATATTCCTTTATCTAAACTAGAGACTCCTCCACCTCAACCTGCAGTGGGATAGGGACTAGCCCAGGCTCCACCAGGATTTATCCCCTCTTTTTTTCTTAGGGATTCTTTAGTTCAACTGTTGGGTATTGTTGATAGTACGCAGTACACTAGAGTAGGAGTGCGGCCTGTAGCTGTAGCTCCTAGAGTTGAGGTTCCTCCTATTATCGCTCTTGTTTAGCTGAAAGTTGTTCAGCCGGTTGTGACCCAGCCTACTATGTTTGATGAGGAGCAGAAGACACTGGGTAGGTTCTTAAGGTTGGCTCTACCTAGATTTGTTAGCGCTCCTAGAGAGGATGCATTTAAGTTTTTGACTGATTGTGAGGATAGGCTTCTTGGGTTAGGCCTTGTTAAGACTCTGGGTGCTGACTACACCATATTTTTGTTGGACTTATCTGCTAGACACTAGTGGAAGGGTTTTATGAGTTCTAGACCAGTTAGATCTGCACCTCTCTCTTGGCTTCAGTTCTTCGAGATGTTCTTATAGAAGTTCATGTCGCGTATCCTTAAAGATTGTTTGAGAGATCAGTTCACTCGGTTGGAGCAGGGTTCTATGACAGTCACTAATTATGTTTCGTTATTTACATGAGTTGGCTAGGCATGCAACTTCTATATTGGATACTAAGTATGAGAGAATTTGCTGCTTTGTAAGAGGATTGAGACTTCCTATTTGGATAGCTACTCAGAGTTTGGTTGCTATAGCTAGGAACTTTTCTGAGGTTGCAGATCATGCTAGGGTGATAGAGGACATGCAGCAAGAGGGTTTTGACAAAAAGCCTAAGTTTCAGGGAAGATTTGGAGGGAGTCGTAGTAGTTGTCGATTTAGAGGTGGTATTTCTTATGTTGGACATCCTTCATATCTATCTCTCCAGCCTTAAAGTCAACCAGTTCAAGCTGCTCTTCAAATTACTAATGGGGATTAGTTTATTTCAAGTGGATGGTCATGAAGGGCAGTGATCAGCCTATGTGAGGTTCATCTATAGGCCATACTAGGCCTGGTAGCTATGTCAGATTAGCTGAATGTGTAAGTTCTGGTTCTTTCTATAAGTCTTGTTTTACTTGTGCACTTCCTGATCATTTATCTAGAGAGTGCTCTAGTCATGGGGGCGATGGTTGATTTAGCCCAGAGAGCTACTCCTATTAAGGAGGTTTATCCCGCGAGTAGGGGTGGTGTGCGAGGTCGTAGAGGTGGTTAATAGGGTGCTCGAGTTGGTACTCAGGCAGGTGAGTAGGTGGTTATTTAGGCGCCCATCCAGGTGGCGGGCGTGGTTAGTTGTATGCAGTACCTACTAGGCCCGAGGAGGAGACTTTGGATGTTGTAGTCACAGGTGTGATTCTACTATGTCCCAAGTCGGCTCTTGCTTTATTTAATCTTGGATCTGTTTATTCTTATATATTTTCTTATTATTCACCATTGTTGGAGTTGGCTAGTGATTTATTATCTATCTAATTGCATGTATATACTCCAATATATGATTCTTTAGTAGTTGATCGGGTATTCAGATTATGTGTTATGATAGTTTGTGATGTCGATACTTATCCTAATCTTATTATTATGGATATGTTGGATTTTTACGTGATTCTAGGCATAGAGGGGTTATCCCACTATCATTTAGTCATGGATTATTTTTCTAAGACCGTTACCTTAGCCATGATCGGTGTACCTCCAATCGCATGGCAAGGAGCAATTCGTCGTGAGACAACGGAGATTATTTCTCATGTTTCTACTAGACAACTTATGTGGAGGGGTTGCGTGTCTTATCTTTCCTATATGTGTGGTACCCATGTTGAGAGTCCGATGCTTGACTCTATTCCTATTGTGCATAAGTTTCCTGATGTGTTTCCTGATGATATTCTAGGTATCCCTCATGACCGTAAGATTGAGTTTTCTATTGACCTTGAACCTAGTACCCGACCAATTTGTATGGCACCTTATCGTATGGCTCCCGTAGAGCTTAAGAAATTGAACACTTATCTCTAGGATGGCAAAGGGTTCATTAGACTGAGTGTGTCCCCGTAGGGAGCCACTACTTGGTTTGTAAAGAAGAAAAATGGCTCAATGCAGATGTGTATGAATTATAGGGATCTTAATAAGGTGACGGTTAAGAATTATTATCCTATGCCTTGCATTGATGATTTTTTTGACTATCTTCAGGGTGCAGCTGTATTTTCTAAGATAGATTTGAGGTCTGGATATCATCAGTTGAGGATTTGAGCTGAGGATATCCCAAGGACATCCATTAAGACTGTTATGGTAACTATGAGTTTTTGGTGATGTCTTTTAGGCTGACAAATTCCCAGCCGCGTTTATGGACTTGATGAACCATGTGTTCAAACCTTATCTAGACTCTTTTGTTATTGTGTTCATTGATGATATTCTAGTATATTTGAGGAGTGCATGTGCTTTTTGCCAAGTTTTCCATGTGTGAGTTTTAGCTTTAGTTGGTATCTTTTCTTGGACATGTGGTGTCCAAGGCGAGTATTATGGTAGACCCATCTAAGATTTTGGCAATTCATGTTTGGGCTAGTTCTACGTCTCCAACTGATGTTCATAGTTTTATTGGGTTGGCTGGTTATTACAGACATTTTGTTGAGAGATTTGCTACCTTATTACCCCCTATGACTAGATTGACCCAGAAGTTCTATTCTCATGGTCCGAAGAGTGTGAATTAAGCTTTGAAAAGCTTAAGGATTGTCTTACCTCAGCCCTGGTGTTACCTCTTCCAGTAGAAGGTAAGGGATTTACTATGATTTATGATGTTTCTGGTATTGGTCTTGGGTGTCTCTTGATGCATCAGGGTTGTGTCATTGCCTATGATTCTAAATAGCTTAAGGTGAATAAGCGCAACTACCCTACTTATGATTTGAAGTTGGCAGAGGTAGTTTTTGCATTCAAGAATTGAAGGCATTACTTGTATGATATGCTTTGTGAGATTTTCTCCAATCATCATAGTCTTCAAAATCTTATGACCCCATACGGGCTTAATGTTTGCCAGCGTAGTTGGATGGATTTTCTAAATGATTACAATACGTCTATCTTGTAACATTCGGGTAAGACTAATGTGGTGGTGGATGCCTTGAGTCTCAAGGTAGTGAGCATGGGTAGTTTCTCTTTTATTTTAGTTTCTCGGAGGCCTTTGGTATGGTAAATTTAGTCCTTGGCTAATTTGATGGTTCACCTTGAAATTTTAGATCCTAAGAGGGTCTTGGCTTGTGTAGAGGCAAGGTCCTCCCTGTTTGAGATGATTCATGACCGTCAGTTTGAGGATAGTAAATTATGCCTTCTCCGTGATCGAGTAGTGAGTGGTGAGTCAGGGAGACACACCATGGATTCTGAGGGTATCTTGAGATTTCAGAGTCATATTTGTTTTCCCCGACTAGATGATTTGATTTTGGAAATTTTACATGAGGCTCACAGTTCTAGATATTCTATTCATCCTGGTACAGCAAAGATATATCAAGATTTGAGGCAGTTGTACTGGTGGGATGGTATGAAGAAGGATATGATAGAATTTGTGGATCGTTGCCTATATTATTAGCAGGTTAAGGTCGAGCATCAGCGATCAGGTGGATTGACTCAAAGATTGCCCATTCCCGAGTGGAAATGGGAAAGGATCAGCATGGACTTCACTAGTAGGTTGCCTCATACTTTCCATGGTCACGATATTATTTGGGTTATTATGGATTGCTTGACCAATTTGGATCACTTCATTCCTATTCAGATGACCTTCAGTGTCGAGAGATTAGCCCAGATTTATGTACGACAATAGTTCATTAGCATGGGGTCCCTATGTCTATCATATCAGATCGTGGTTCTGTGTTTACTTTAAGGTTTTGGAGAGCATTTCAAGGGGGTTTGGTACTCGAGTGGATTTGAGTATAGCCTTTTACTAACAAACAAATGGTTAGTCCGAGCAGACTATTTAGGTGCTTAAAGATATCCTCCCATTTTATGTTATAGACTTTGGAGGTAAGTGGGATCAACACTTAGTATTGACGGAGTTCTCCTACAACAACAGTTATTATTCAAGTATTATGATGGCACCTTATGAGGCGTTGTATGATAGGCGGTGTCATTCCCTCATAGGATGGTTTGAGACTTCAGAGGTTAGATCCTGTGCTATAAACTTACTTTAGGACTTGTTGGATAGAGTCAGTGTGATTCAGGACAGGCTGAGAGCAGCCGAGAGTAAGCAGAAGGCGTATGCCGACCGTAGACTTCGTGCCTTGAGATTTGGAGTTGGTGACCATGTGTTTCTTCATATTTCACCTATTAGAGGTGTGATGAGATTTAGGATAAAGGGTAACCTTATCCCTCACTATATTGTCCTTTTGTCATGCTTAATGTTGTCAACATTGTAACTTCAATTAGACTATATTCAAAGAAAAATTCTTAGTTTTGAGAGACAGACTGTGTTGGTTTTATCTTGCTCTCCTGATGCTCTTTATTGATCATTAATTTGAAAGCTTTCTTAATCGCAAAGCGTGACTTTTGTGGAATTTTTAAGGATTATCCTTAGAAATTATTTCCCAATTTGTAACATAAAAACTCTCGAACCTTCTTGCAACTTATGACATTGTTTAGCATGGAATTTTTTAGATCTACTCAGAAATTATACCCTATTCTAAAATGTGAAATACTTGATTCTTTTTGACGTAGTGTTGCTTGAAATATGAGAACTTCCTAAAAGTATTCCCTAATTTTAGCTTCGGCATCATCTGGTGTTCAACATTGTAGAAAATGTCATGTTTTGTAGAATTTTTGAGACCTTAAAAATTTTGTTCCAGTTTCATGCTTCAATTATCATCTCTATATAACTTGGAAAAAATTCTCTTGATGAATTTTTGAGATCCTCTCAAAAATTCTGCCCCAGTTTTATGAGAATCTCACGAGAAATATGACTGAGTTGAGGCAGGAATGAGGTCAAAAATAGTTTCAATATACAATAAATGATAAAATTTCTAAGGGGTTGACCATAGCCAACATAGACCACCTACATATCTCATTTTTTAGAATTCAGGTTGAAGTTAGTTCATTTAAAGCAAAAAGAATATTTAATATCTTTGATAACATGACCAAATCCAATACAGGACGCTTACGTATTCCACTATGGAAATTAGGTCAAACGTAGTTTACTAAAACCAAAATATGCGATTATAAGAAAATCAAATCATAAAGTGTGATTACAAAGAAAAAAAGTAGCAAAGTGTGATTACAAGGAAATAAAAATGAGAAAGTACAATTACAAAAAAATAAGAAATAATAACATTAAAATCCAAGATAGAAGGACACCAAACGTGCACCTTTAAGGGAACTTCATTCTTTTTTGTGGCTGATTATGCCAATGACTACTTCTTATAATTTGGTTATGGATTGTTGTTAACATTAATTGTAGCTTATACAAGTGTTATCACCTTGTTGTCAATTATATCATAAATTTTGTGCTTGAGAGTGATACATTTCTTGGTATCATGTCAAACAACTCCAAAGTGGTAAGAACATCGCTTGTTTGGATCATACCAATTAGCAAAAGTGTTCACAGGATTGTCTTCCACGGGATGAAGTAGCCCTGCTTCTTTCAACCTTTTATAAATATGAGTAAGTGATTCTTCCAATGACTTGAAGATTCTAGGAGGCTTTCTATCAGGATTGGCACAAGGAGTATTACTTTGATAGTTTTAGGTGGAGGTTGAGTATCACATATTGCTTGCGCATTGTAGACTAGATAGTGTGCATACAGAGCATTGAGTTAGTATCCTGGGAATCATTTTTGGTTGGATGTATTTCCTTGAGTCATCACTCTCATAACTTCTTTATCCTATTTCTTTCCATTTTTGAAAAGGCCAGAATGGAAACCTTTATAGGTGGATTATAGTTCTGTCTAATATAATATTCTTCCTATCTTGAGGCCGTCCTTGATTATTTTAGTAGTGTTAAAAATTTAAGTAAATGTTTTTCTAACCATCGTTACCATGCGATCAAAATATTCTAGATTTAGGGCATGTAAGAAGTAAATTGTCATTTTAGCTTCCTCCATAGGAGGATGTAGCCTGGTTGTCTCTTATCTCCACCGTATGGCATATTCACAAAAACTCTCATGTGATTTTTTCCTTAGCTCTATGATAGATATTATGTTAGGAATGATATTGACATGAAAATTATAATGATCCTCAAAATCATTTTACAAGTCAACCCATGTGTGCTATTTAGTCAAATCTTGTTTGGTGTACCATTCTAAATCCTTTCCACTCAAACTTTGATGAAATAGCTTGAACTGTATTCCCTCATTTTTTCCCTCACCAATAAAATTTTAACAATAAGTTTTCAAAGTAAAAATGGATTTCCAAACCCATCAAACTTCTCAAATTTGGGTATCATGTAATCAGGAGGAAACTCAATTTTGGGAAATGCACACAACTCTTCAAACTTCACACATTGGTTACTTAAAATCCCCCAAAGTCTTATCATTGCATATTCCAATACCTTAAGATTTTAGTTTACTGTCTCATTAATGGTCACCCTTGGATCATTTTCACTTTTAATATAATGATCAGCATCTAGGAAGTATAACCCATGAGTTTGTATCACTAGTAGGCGATAACATAGGTGTGCACTGGTGGAGTATGGTGTGACAGTGATATGTTTTACACTTTTGGAGGGGAAATGGGTACATAAAAAATTCATTCGGCAAAGAATGATCATTTTGAGAGGTGGTAAAATGACCTCCCTGATGAACTCCATCTTATGTTTGAAACATAGGCCTTTTTTGTCGAGCAATAGATGGCAGAGTCATGTTTGAAGGAGTCTCAGAAGGTGTTCTACTTTACATCACCGTGAGCCTTAGTTAGGCTATATGTTTTTCCAAATTAGAAACTACCTCAGGGTTATTTCTCTTTTTATTGAGGTATTGGGGTCCATTTCCACAGAGAAGGTGAAAACTGACTCAGATGAGGCATTTGTGTTGATCAAACTAGGGTCCATAGTTAAACAGGTCTTTCTTTTAGCCCAAGTAAGAATTGATGTGTCAGTAGTTACTTTCTTGACCTTGAACTGTGTGAAATGCTGATGTTCTGCTAGCGATTACTTTATATTATGTTTCTTTTAGTCTTCATGAAATGAGCAAATTTGATTACTAACACAAATCATCCTCTCTTTAAGAAGAAAGAAAAACGCTCAAAAAGTTATAATGTTAGTTCTTGAGTTGTTATAATTTACCAAAGTAAGGTTCAAAATAGAATAGTCCTAAATTCAAAGAGTAGAACAATTAGGGAAAGTCACTTAATAATCAGAATTTTGATAAACTTTGAATTTAAACTAAGTGATTTTGATGTATTTGGGTATTCACAAATAAACTTCTTAAAAAGCCTTATATGTAAAGCTCTTTTGAAAATAATGGAGTTTTATTATTCATATTCGGGCAACTCTAGCTATAACTAAGTGCGAGAAAAAATAATTTGTAGGAGCAACGTGGTCAATGTGAATTGGATAATAACCTAATGGATTTTTTTTAAAAAATTCGGGTGAATTGGAAGGAATTTTATTAATGGATTTCTAAGGGCATTTTAGGAGGATTCAAATTTTTGAGTCTTCTATAGCTAATATCACTCTACCACTTCAAAATAGAATAACGGACTAGTCTTGTTTAAAGTCAAACATATGTTATTTAAACACAGAAATCAAGAAAATATAGACAAAGCAAAATAGTAAAACACTTTAGCACATAAATAAATTTTAATGCGCCCTAGCGTATTTGGGACCTTTCAAGCAAAGGTAAGCCTAGTGTTTGAAGGATATATATACCGTTTGAAAGATATTTCATTACCACCAAAAATATACTATACAACTTTATGGACAGATAAATGGGGAATAAAATGAGGGATAGGGAAAATAAGTGACATCAATCCCACACAGGGGAACAAAACTAAACGAAACCTTGTTGGGGGTCCTTCAATATTGAACTTCGTAACATTTTTGAACACCTTTCTAATGAAGATATTTGATAGATTAAAATTAAGAAGACTACATAAATAAAACACTCAAACCTAAGGAACGATAGCTTGTACAATCTGGCATAATATCTTTCAATTTAACACATAACAGATAATAGTTTGTTATTGACTCGCGGTTCATATATCAATGTAGCTTATTCTATTAGGCCCAATACCTCCTCAGGTGTTGGGTCATCCAAGGCTCATACATAAAAGGGTTTTGATTTTGCTTTATCCTAGGCATCTAGAATATGCTTTGACTAGGTTTCCAAGTGGACAACTTGGGTTTGGAAATACAAATAGCCATTAAATGCCTAACGTGACAACAAACTTTTGTGTTTTCAATATTTTTATTTGGAATTGATCAATACAGGCCACGACAATCATGAAAACTCAAAAGTGAAATATCTTATGAGGAAGTATGCCATAAATGCAACGGTTAATAATTACAAAAATTTAAACACATAATTGCAAAAGTAATCATTAATAAAAATATTAGTCAAATAATGAAATTCTTATGGTTAGAGTCTAGATGAGTCCTCATCAGAGTCTCTATGTTGTTACGATCCATTTTTGATAAGTCAAAAATATTTCATAAATTTATAGCGGACAAAGAGTCTATTTGATTTTATTTTTAAAAATATACTTTTATGAAAAATAGAGTCGCCACTTAATTTTGTTGGAAATTAAGAAAACCATTTAAAGAAACAGAATTTTGAAATAAATACTTTTATTAAAAAATAATTAGAGACTAGGTAAGGGTCAAAATATATTCGAAAGAATGTGTTGGACACTTTCAAAAATCCACAAAGTGTGATTTTTGGCGGATTAAAATTATTTGGAAAATTTAAAAATTATGAGTTACTTGAAAAAATCTTATTAAAAAATCTTGAATTTATTTAAAAATCTTATTTCACATAGATAAAATTTATTTGAGTAATACCTTTAATTTTATTCTAAGTTATAAAATAAACTAAACATCAAGTTTTAAAATAATTCCAACTTTAACAATTTCACCGGATTAAGTCTTTGGGATAAATAGCTAACTCAATTTCTTAATTGTGGATTTAAGCTATTAGTAACTATGAAAAGATATAAATAAATGCTCAAGTTATTCTATAAGCTTAAGTTAGCCTATATAAAGGAATTAAAAATAATAAAATGAATAATTGTCCCCAAAGATTCATCCAGATTAATTAAATAAAGAAAGATAAGTTGAGATTTGGGCCCCTTTCAGGCCCATTTTAGATTTGCCTGGTTTTGGGCTTATGTAATGGATGTTTTTCAGCCCTTTTTCAGCTATATATCACAACATTTATCCCTTTTGTTTCTCTCTCTCTCTCTCTCTATATATATATATATGTATATATGTATATATATAGTGTATACCAATGCGCCAAACCTTTATATTACTTCCATTCTTCATCTATACCATACATTGGTGTATATATTCTATTTGTAAGGAATATATTTTGAATATAGCATTGAATATCTGTGCGTATATCAACCCTATTCTCCAAGTATTAGACCATTTCATGGACCCTGATTAAGGCTTCTGACTTGAAGATGATATAGGCCTCTTTGGCCTATCAAGAAATGCTGGGAATAGAGTCTGTTAGGTCTCAAGTCGATGTTACATGCATCACGAAAAATATAAAGATTAAAATTTGTTCAAATAGTACTAATATAACTAGTGAAGAGGCAACATTTTATTTTGTTATACATATATATCCATTGTTAAATCTAGAATTGATTAATAAGGAGTACAAGGGTTTAGTAATTTTAAGATAATATTGGATTTTAAACAACACTTGCTATATGTATATAAAAGATAGTTCGAATGTAGTAGCATGTTTCTTACAATAATTACCTCAACACGGAAACCAATACGAAGCAAATACCATAAAAGAGAAAAATAAAATTATTATTTACGAGTTAATTAAGCAAATTGAAATGTAAACATAGTAAAAGATTTTCTAGTTTATGTCAAACCAGTCTCAATCACCTTGAGACCTCAAATTGAAACTTACAAAAATGAAAACAGACCATAATAAAGTCGATTCTCCTTCCTGGTTTCAAACAGAAGCAATCCTAATAGAAAAAATTCCCAGAACATTAAATAAAATGCACCTACCCAAAGTTGAAAACTTTCGATCACATCTCATAGCAGAAACTAATTTTAGCTATTCACTGACATTGTGAGTTCTTCATATCATAAATTAAAAAAGTAAAGTTGCAGATATGTATGGATTCAAATAAAACAATTTCTAAAATTCATCATCCTCTAAAAATAAATTTCATACCACGAAGTAACGTTTGAATAAAAGAGAAAATCATAAAATATCACTTCAAAATGGGATGGAAAGAAGAAAAATTAACCTAAATCTACAACAACCAAACTCAAATTACGAATACAACAATATTTTTTAAGATAAAACATTGAGCGAAAAGAAAGGTAAAGTGTGCAGGCATTTGGAGAAATGGTCAGTTGACTAATAAAAGACAATAATTCAAGCTACATAGAACTATATGTTAACGCTAAAAGAAAACATCATAAAAATAAAATAACAAACTTCAAGAATTGCGATATCAACTAATGAAATCAAAGATAGAACCTATGGCTTTCAAAAAATTCATCTATAACACATAATCCAACCATTACTACAAAATCACTACTAGTAAGGATAAAAAGAAGAAATAACAAAGGTATTAAAAAAGAAAGGTGTGTTTACTTTTACCGAGAAGCAAACAGGGATGACAAATCGACGATAATTTCACCACTCTTCTTGACTCAAAAATATTAAAAAAATAAAACTAAACTAGAATTCTCAAATCTTTAAGGCTGTGAACCAAGTCTGAAATTCTAGCCGAGTAAAGAAAATTTGTAGCCTTTTTCTAGTTTGGAAAAACATCTTTATCAAGAGTGAAATAGAGGGGTTTATATAGAAAACCACAATCCCAAATTTTGAGAATTTTCAATGTTGGATAGAGAATTTCAAGTGTATTTTAGGAATTCAACTTAGAGGTAAAGTTTGAGGAATTTGAAATATTACTATTTAGTATGGATTTGAATTTCCAATTAAAAAGAGGATAAGGTTTATATATTTGAGAGAATTTCTTAGAAATTTATTGGTGTACCTACCCACGTGCCTAGAATGTGACTTTGGTATGAATCAGTAAAGAGAAAAGATGAAATATGGCCTTGAGTTTATAGTTGTTCCTCATTAATGATATTGTTATCATCATTTTTTATTGACTGTTATTGATGTTGATGTCGACGTTATATAGTATTTTCAGTGGTTAAATATTGGGTTTGTTTATGCATCATATGGCTGAGTTGGACAGGTTGCTCGTGTCATTGCTGAAGTCGCTATCATTTATTTGTTACTAATGGGTTACACGTCATTTGTGTTATATGGGTAAAGAAAAAAAAGGTGTGAGGATGGATTAGGTCAGACTATGGGTTAGGTTTGTTTCTGAGTAGGCTGAGGCGGCGAGTATTGGATTGGACAAGGTTGCTGGGTCAGTCTGACCAAATTATTAAAACAAAATGAGAAAGGAGGTTGGGTAAATTACGAAGATTTTGAGGTTATTTTTTAAATAACCACAATTGGGTTAAGATATACCCACTCTTATTTAATTTATGGCCAAATTCAAAATCAATTAGCCAATTGCATATAATTATGGCCAATTTAATTTCAATTACAACAAAATTTAATAATTTTGGCTAAATTCAATTTCAGAGCCCAGTAATTCAAAAAATACAAAAAGTGAGATATATGTTAGTGTTATTAGAGTTATTAGAATTTATTAGAATTAGTGTTAGAGTTATTAGATTTACCTATAAATTATTAAATTAATTATGCGAAGACCATTTAAAAATAGAGAAGCTTTTAGAAAAACTAAAGAATCTTTAATTAGTAATTATTCGGAATATATAAGTCTAAATAAAACAAAAGAAAACCCACAAAGATTAGCCTACTTAATTACATTAATATCTAGTATTGAATCAAAATTAATAATCCATTTAAAATCTAGGAGAATGAAACACATACTACCTAATTATGATAAAATTAGATTTAGATATCCGCCAAGATATTATATTTATAATATCTTGGCGGA
>NC_061118.1:110320764-110321654 GCF_002878395.1 Capsicum annuum | reverse complement strand
TTACTATATACTAGATTATTCTTAAATAATCTAGTATATAGTAAGCTAAGATGACCATATTTTGTTATGTACATGGTTGAAGGGAATATTTTGAAAAAAGCAATTTTATGAAAATGAATAATTATTTATCTGATGTGGTGGTAGATAAATTTAAAATACTTATTTTGTATGCACTTAGAAATATAAAAGTAGTAGATATAAGAAAAATCATATTAGAAAAAGCTTTAGGTAAATATTACATGACTAGAGTAAATTATATACCATATCTACCTAATTACTCTTATAAATACTTACGATGATAAATTACATGAAAAACATACAGTTACTAGAAAAACAGATACAAACAAATATAGACAAATACATGGAAAATAAAGATATAAAATACATAGAATTTCTCAATAAAAATATGCAAGAACTACTAAGGCTAAAACAAACAACTACAAAATATTATAATAAAACCAATTTTAGAGATAGATCATTTAGATTATCTTAAAGTTTTAATCTTATATATACTTAAAAATATAGAAATTATAGATATTAAGAAAATGATATTAGAAAAAGTAATAGACTACGAAATTGAAACTATAAATTGGCTAGAACAGTTATACGAAGAAATTTACCCAGAAGGATATTATACAGATTAAGAGATGTTAGAATATATTAGAAAAACTAGAGAAATTCAAGAAAATCTAAATAATGAAATTAATTATAGAAACCGAATTAGGAAAATAATGGAAAATCTAAAAGAAAAATTAATATGGATAGAAAAAAACATAGAAAATTTAGAAAAAAGTACATGTGATAGTTTATATAATTTAAAAAACTCACTACGAGAAGAACAACACAAGATAATAAATAACATTGAAAATCTAATTCTAGATTTTCAATGT